>NC_048895.1:50383002-50532355 GCF_011077185.1 Oxyura jamaicensis
TTTTTTTTTTTTTTTTTTTTTTTGATGCGCTATGTTAATAATTCCTTTTGGACTTTTTGCTTCTTCCTTTTGTCTGTAATTTCTCCCCATTTTCTGTGAAACAGACCAAAAAGGGCAGAAAGCAATTTTACTTCTGTTCAGATTCTCTCTTAATGTACCTAAAAAAATATTCAGGAACCCAGAGTATGGGATTATTGCTTTCCTCAACCAGCACAGCATTTGAAGTGCAAGACATGTTGGTCTTGACTGTTGCTACCTTTTTCTTTATGCATTTTAGGTGTTTCTGCTGGCATCTTTATTCTTTAAAGACTCTGAGGCATTTTTTTAATTAATCACTTGGCATCTTTCCTGCTACTCAGAGATTTTGTGTGCCTCCAGTTGTTGGGAAATACATTTGTTGAAAATAATTTGCATTTATTTGTGCAGGAGAGATTGCACAACATTGCATACACTGTTTTCTTAGATAGTGTTTATTCAGGGCTGAAAATTAAATTTGAAGAAATATTTACTAGTAGCTTTCCCTCAGCTACTTCATTTTTCTTACATTTAACAGTGAAGTAGTACTGAGGTTGATTATAGACATGGCATAAAAGGGCATAATAGGTTGCAGGCAACTCAGCACCAATGTTTATGTTTTCTTTTACTTTCTTAGTCCCCAGATTGTAAACATACAGATCAAGAATTTCCAAGGGCACCACAGGAAAGCTTGTGGAAAATCCAAAATAGACTATGGTAGGTCATAATCAAAACAAGCAGAAACTCTCCACAAATACCTTTGGAAATAACCAAGCTTCAGAGTAAGATAATTTTAGCAAAAAATAATAATAATAATAATAATAACAGGAGCATAATGAATGAAAGAGGTGGGCAGCCAAAGTGACTGAAGCAGTGTCACATTAGGAAAAAAAAAAAAAAAATCAAAGAAAGTGGAGTTGTCTGTCTGATTTTTTTATTTTATTTTATTTTATTTTATTTTTGAGAAATCTGTGCTAAACTCCTTTCTCTCTGATTGATTCCTTCTGCGGAGTAAACAAAATGACTTGCATATGGTTTGCTGTCTAGGAGAAAACTTGAGCTGGTAGTTCAAGTCTAGATGGGCTGATACCAAACTTTACCTCATTGTTACCTGGATGGCACTGTCTCTCCCTCTCACATGAGATGAAAAGCTTGTGTCTGTTGGATAACACGCTTCATATCTTCATCTGGTAATGTTTTTGAGCTTTTCCTCATTGGTTTGAGGGCTTTGTCTGTGCTAGTAGCCATCAGCCCTTTGGCTCTGCATTACTATTGCTGTTATTGCTGTTCGTGTATTTATGTGCTTAAATCAAAGTATGATCATTAGCTGACACAACAGGTATCTCTGCTATATAAAACTGAGAAGCTACAGCAGTGCACACCTTCTCCTTTTCCACGCTGAAGAGTGGATGTGCTGGAATTTGGAATCAGTCTCTCAGGAGCTCCTAAAATTATAGTGAAAGTTTAGTCATACGGTTCACAGCGTAATGGTTGGCTACAGTTCAGCAATAAAGATGAGAAGGGAGGAGCGAGGCAGCAAGATAGGCATGCCACGCGGGAGCACTGATGCTGATGAGATGTTTCACTCAGATGATTAATGCCCATTTACAAAATTGAGCTATTTACAAAATTGAGCATGTAACTTAGAGTGCCTAGGTTAAAAGGAAGTGTCCCTGCCCGCTGGCACTGCTTTTATCCTGCGCTGTTCGCTCTGCCCCATTGTGCCATAATTATGGCTGAGCGTTGTGCAGTGGCCCATCTCAGGTGGCAGTTGTCCAGGCCCTGTATGCTGCAGCCATCTCTCCTGGTGTGCTGTGCCAGGCTGCGGGAGCAAGGGGACAAGGGAACACTTGATGGAAGGCGAGAGGTTTCCATTTGTGGCTGTTATCCACTCTGATTCTGGGGTAAGAGCCATTATAAGGGTGTTTCAGAGCACAACAGGAAGAAACTACCATAACTAGGAGTAATGGGATAAGATTGAGCAAAGGCAAATTTAGGCCATTTACTGACAGTGAGATCTATTAGACTGTGGAATAGATAAGTCTCCCAAGGGAAGTGGTAGAAGTCCAAGCACTTGAGTCATTTAAAACTACAGTGGACAAAGAGCTCCAGAGTATGTAATAGGGAGTAATCTACCAGTGGACACAAAATGAAAAATTGACATAATATGTCCTTCCATTTCTAATTTCTGGGTTACGTGTAGAGTGATTGAAGCTTTCCAGCTTGTAGTTTCCTGTTAAACATTATTTTAAAAGTCCTGTTTCTACAGACAGAGAGGTAGCTGCAGATGTCTTTTAAAGGAAATGCTGCTTTTTTATAATGCTATTCCACAACCTGTTCTGTAGACATTTCCCCTGCAGGTGGCAAGTTTAAAGCTTTCGCAGTTAAGTGAAGTCCAGCCTCGGGGATAGTTTCCTCCTCAGAAACACTCTTTTATTTCCACCCTTGTTGTTCATCCCACTCCCTATCCAAATAAGCATAGCGTATCAATGTTAGTTTCATCTTTTTTGACACTTTCTCCCTCGTTTAAGGTTTTATGTCAGTAACCTAAAACATAGAAGGAAATCCTCATCTCAAAGAGCCAGCATTCTCCTATTCACCTTAAGGCCGTTTGTTGGCATGATGGGGCTGGCCTTCAGGAACAGAAGTCAGTCCTCTAGTTAAACTCAGGAAAGGCACGGGGTATATGAGGGACAGTAAGAATGTGAAACACTAAGTAGTTATAAGAGGCACAAAAAGAATTACTAAAGACAAGATGAAGAGTGATGTGGTGAGAGAGGAGAGCAGTCAAGTTAGGAACAGCAGAGTTCTTAAGGTTACTTGAGTGTGAACACCATGCAGTAGGATAGTGATGTGAGCAATGCACTGCCCTGGAGCTATAGACCTGAGAGGCTATGTCATTGATAAACTGAACACAAAATTAAAGGTGTTGAACAGGAGTCACTGGGAGGGCAGAGAAACATGTTAAATACTTCTGGTTTTAGAAATTCCACTGCCTCTGGTAGAAAATATTTATCTTAAGATGCAGAGTTGAAAGCTGCATCTAACCTGTGGCTTTTGTCCTTCATTCACTGTTGCATGCAGCACATAACCTTAGATTAAACTGTAGATTGCAGAATTCACAAGCAGGTTGTGCTACATAGCTCGACATATCTCCCCTCCCCTCAAGCTATACCCCTTAGTGGGTATTGGTGGAACAACACTACTAGCATAAGAATTGGCTTGATCTAATCAGCAGTGTTGTTTGTGTTAGAAAATAGAGAACAGAATAGTTATTGAAATGGGTTGTGTTCAAGATGCCCTAAGGGTAGGCTAATATATTAAGAAATCTTTAGCACCCTGTAATGATTTACTGTCTCCAAGAGGTTGGTTTCTTTTTTCGTGACTTATTTATTTAAACGTTGCCAGATTCATTTTTAACAAAACTGATCGTTTTTCATATTTTTACCTCCTTTCCCTTTTTTTTTTTTCTTTATCATATATATGTATTATGTTTGCCATTTATGTCTAAGCACATATGCTTTGCTATCTCAAGATTGTCTAATTAAAAGCCAGAGCTGAGAATTTAAACAAACATGTTAACCCACTCTGAACTAGAGACATGCAATGTCTCGTTTCATTTTGTGACGGGCTGTGTGAATGCATGGATTTTTGCCTTGTTCCTGTATGGTGATCAGGTGTTTTTTCTTAACTAGGTGCAATGGCTAACTCCCAAATTTTGGCCTCTCATTTAGTCAGCACCTCCATATTTCCACTTCACTGACATGGGTGGTCAAAATATTTAAGACATTAATATAAAGTCTGTTAAACCAAAAACCTTTTCAGGATCATTAGGGGTGAATATTTTTTTTTTGGCACAACTTGGCACATCAAAAGAGATGTCAAAATTGTTTATTGTTTTTTTTCTAATGATGATCCTCTATTTTGCTTCATGCATCCTCTCCACTTAAAAATAGCAGCTTAACACAATTTTATGCATTTTCTGTTGCCTGTACTAAGCAGGCAGATCTTCATTTTCTAGCTATTGTATTTTGCAGAGCAAATTGATAAGCTTTCTGGCTCAGAAATGATTTGTATAGGATAATAATAAAGCTTAAGTACCAAAGTGGTACCAAAATAGCTGTTACTATATCTATATTTTATAGTTACAATGGTCTTCTATATTTAAAATAGTAAAGAAACTTGAAAGAAGGAGCAAAATTCCAGCGACTGCCAGCATTTATCCTCTAAACAAAGACTTTTATGGAATCACTGAGGTGATTCACCTCAACAAAAAAGGACCTGTGATGGTAGAATACGGAGTGTGTAGTCCAGTAGTAAGCTCTGTTGTGCCACATAAATGGATGATCATAGCATACGTACCCATAGTCTTTCAATATATATATTTCCATATTATTTTGTGTATTTTCCAAGACAGAAAGACAAGAGCATGTGACAGGAGTACCAATTCCACTGGCAATAACAGCATCCAATCTATAGAGATGGCTAGTGGATTGAAACTGTTGCTTGCCTTCTAGGCAGCAATCTTTCAATGCACAATTTACCATAAAGATCAGAAAAACATCAGTCAACTAGTAACGCATTATATAAAAGACCTCTAAGTGTCTTCTACTACCTAGCTATGATATGGTGTGATTCCCTTCAAAATGTAGCTATTGATACACAAAATTATTCAAGACCCACAGCTCCAATTAGCTGGTAAAATCCAGTTACGGTTTTAATTGTTTTCTGATTTCTGTGGGGATATCTGGCTGTGAAGAGCTGAAAGAGGAGGGACTGTGTTCTGGAAATTCAGTTTCCTAGCTGTGGCAGGAATGTATCACTGGACGCTTATGCACTGTCATTAGTGAGTGGGGAGCCACATGGCGAATATTAATGAAGGATTAGAAACTGCAAACTGCAGAAGAATACAGGTGAAAGGAAAAAAATAAATCGGGCTGAACAACACGTTGCACTTTTAAAGCAGGAAAATATCTGAGACAATAATTTTCTCTGTCAGTCAATTAGAGCAGCAGTGCAGGTGTACATCTATACAAACCCACGCACACTCTACAATGCTGATGGGGAACGATGTATCTCTGGTGCTGACGCTATTGAGAGAATTAGGCTGGGGTGATTTTAAAGTTGGAATTTCAAGGTACCTTTTGTACAAAGCAGAACGCTGTGAGAAAATGTCGTTGCTATTAGCAGGATTTTTATTTCTATTCCATTCATAAGGTCCAAACTTGTTTTTCATCATCCATACACTTTTTTTTTTTTTTCCCATGACTCCTGGAGCTTTCTTTGGATTACAAAGAATCTAATTCAGCTTTCATATCTATTTTAGCTATCTATCTCTCTGTTATATCTACTATAGCTATATTTCAATAAGCTATCCTGCTGAAATATCCTGTCTGCAAACTCAGACAGACAGCTTAGAGAGTGAGTTTGGATGGATGGATGGATAGATAAACAGTTATCCAGAATAGCTCTCAGAGCTGTCTATTTTAGCAAACTATTTAAGCTGTCAGCCTCTGTGTATTTATATCCTACTTATCACACTAGTATCTGAACACCTATCAATTTAGCATTAGAAATCCAGTCCAAGTCTCAATCCAATTGTGGAGACTCACTGGCTGTGGAGACTCGCTTGACTTAGACGAGTAGAATAAAAGATGCAATAGCCAGCCACATTTTGCTGTTTCCTTCTGACTCAGTTATCAGAAAGCTTGATCTAGAGCTTCCTAAAGTGTTAAAAGAGCTTATTTCTGGGGATCCCTTATAAACAGTATTTTGTTTATTTTTTCAAAACTCTTTTCTGACCAAGTTTTAACCCTTTTCTGAAAAGGAATGTTTTCATCATGAAGTCTTCGAAGTCTTGCAAATTTCAAACTAAATTTTAAATTTCCATTTTCCCAAACAATTTTTCCTGTTTAGTATTTTACACTTTTCCTTACTTTTTTTTTTCCTGTGAAATTGTTTCTCACACCATCTGTGGGGCAAAATGCAGAAGTGCTGAGCTCAGAGTCACCTGGAGAGCTGAAAAAGAAAACATTAAACATGAAACTACCTGGGAAAGTTTCACTTCCCTATTTTTAAGAAAAAGATTTAAGAAAAAGTAAAGAAACTAATGGTTTTCAGTGCTATGCTGCCAAGCATCAGAGGGGTATCAGGACCACATGGTAGATTTCCAGGGTTTATGGTGATCATGAAACTACTTCCCACACATATCAAAGCAGGTATCTAAGTCTTGTGTTTAGAAATGGTCCACATTAGACTGTGTAACAGAAAAAAAAAAAAATAATAATGTTCATAATGACTTCCTAAGTTAAAAGGCAGAACAGAGACTTTTTTGAAAAAATACAATATGAAAAGGGCAATATAGCTCTTTGTGCAACCTGCAATACTGATTGTTAATGCAGTAATGCATCATTAGCAGAACTAAATCCATCTGTACTCCTGGTAAAATCTTAATAAAAGCCATTCTGCGGAATTGAAAGGTCTTCATGTTATCCCAGACGCTCTGAGGAAGTGCCAATAAAAGGAACCAGGTCAGCATGGTCACGAGTTACCCGCATGCATACAGATGTAAGTTCACACCTTCATTATTACTCAGGTCAGACAATTTTCTGGTCGTACCTCTCATGAATGAGAAACAAGGAGGACCAGATGTGTGCAGCCAGAGGCACGCTTGCTATTGTTCAAGGAAGAGAGCTTGTTTCTCTCCAGGGGGAAAAGCTTCCTTATGTGGTTGTCTCAAGGGGCAGTGATTTTCATGTTTTTGTCCTTGCTCAGCCATAGCTCTGAGGCATTTCAGACAACAATCAGTCTGTAATAGAGGAGAGTCCATCCCTTGACCAAAGGGAAGTGGCATTTTTGGCTGCGTTCAAAATCCGCAGTTCCTTAGCCATTGTCGCCAAATCACACATGGCCCATTTCTGCAGTGTCAGTGTGTCTCTCCTGTTTCCACCAGGGAAGCTCAAAAAGGAAAAATCTTGGATTATGCTCTTTTTCTTTCACTGAATTTGAAATTCTTGTTCATGTAGGTGATTAATTCCCTCGTATGGAACTGAACTGGAGAAGCACTGATGTATTTGGCTCTCTGATTAAACGGGAGAGAACACAAGGCAATAGCATGCCAGATGTTTCTGTAGACTGCCCTCACTCAGCAGGCTGTTTTTTTGGTGCAGTCAGGAACATGCATCTCCTCTCTCCTCTCTATAGGAAAATTAGAAAGAAAAAAAAAAAAAAAAAAGAGAGAAAGAGAGAGAGAGATGATTAGATGATTGGAATGCTAAAACACACTGCTTTTCAGAATAAAAATAAATAATTGGTTGGAGGAATCTAAATTAGAATTGGGAAAACATGGCAGGGAGTTGGCTGGGTGTCTGTTTTCATGAAAGAGCTGAGAGAGGAATAACTAACAGATGAGGACAATGATGGAGTCATCTCGCAGGAGGGTTAGTGAAAACATTGGAAAAGGCTGCCACCCAGCAAGGAGGCTGGGAGGGAACACTGCCAGGACAGCTGACCTGAAGTGAGCAAAGAGATACTCCATACCACGTAGTCTTGTGCTAGTGTCCCAGTAGTCTCCTCCATAAACCATTCTGGTAAAGCTGGAAGGGGTGGCCAGGGCTGACGCTGTTCATTTTGCTACTCTGAGCAAGCGGCTGATGCTTGGAGACTGGCTGAGCATCAGCCTGCTGGTGGGAGACAGCGAGCCATCACCTTTGTATCGCTTGTGGCTTTTTTTCATTTATTTAACTCTCCGTACCTCAACCTGACAGAACAAGAGCAAGTTTTTCTTGCATTTCCCTTTCCAGATCTCTTCTCCATCTGTGGTGGTTTTAGCATGCTAGGCAGCTGAACACCACAACTGCTCTCTCACTCCCCCTCCTCACATGAGGAGGAAAAGAAGTAAAGGAAAGAACAACTCACAGGTTGAGATAGGGATAATTTAATTAAAGGGAAAAAAATAAGGAAATATTATTATTAATTAAACAATTCAACTAAAGGGATAAAAGGGAAAGAGGAAGAGGGAGGGGGAAAGGGAATAACAAAACAAGTAAAGGCTGTGTGGAAGTGCAGAGGAAAGAAATTACTCTCTACTTCCCACAAACGAGCGATGCTTGATGACAACCTCGAAGCAGGGCCTCAACGCACGTAGCCGGTGTTCAGTAGGAGGACAGACGTTTTCTCAACGAGAGCCCACCCCTCCCCTCTTCTTCCTTTTTCCACCTTTTATTGCTGAGTGTGACATCATATGGTATGGAATATCCCTTTGGTTGGTTTAGGTCAGCTGCCCTGGTGATGTTTCTTTCTCACTTTTTTGCCCACCCCCCAGGAGGGTCAGAGAGAGTCCTGATGCTGTGCCAGCACTGCTCAGCAGCAGACACAGCACCGGTGTGATACCACTGCTGTTCTAGCTACAAGTGCAGAGCGCAGCACTGCATGGGATGCTGCAGGGAAAGGCAACATCCCAGCCAGACACAGTACACCATCCCACTGGGGGGAGTGAGTGAGTGACTGGGGAGGGGCTTCGCTGGCAGCTGGGGTCAACCCACCACAGTCTGATTTATCTTTGGAAACAGCAAAAAAGGCTAAAACTTTTTCTGCTGTCACCTCCTTCCTCCTACTCAGCTGTATTTACTACTAATGTGCTTGTATTCATAGGTTGTTTGCAGTAAAAATATAATGGGGAGAGAAGGACGTGCATATAAATACAAACCTCCCAAGGTGTTAGGGATGTGCTGCCCTCAGGGGAAGCAGCTGATCGATGCATAGGAAGGATGAGGGGTGTGATCACCATCAGACAACAAGGTTAGCAGCATCAGCCAGGTCTCCTGAAATAAATGGAAGACTTGCAATTTTGTGTCTTCAGCTACATCCTGGCCTTGTTTGCTGGTTTCAAATATAAAATAGCAATAAAGCATCCATCTACCTGACATCCTTTTATGTTCCCTTTCAATCATGGTCCGCAAAATGTTTCTTTTCAGGTTTACTGTGGTTTGGCAGTCCTGTTTTTGCCTATCACTTTAAGGAGTTGAAAGGACCGATTTCATTTTCTTTTAGCTTGCAAGCTTTTTTATGTGGAATCTGTTTCTCACTTGGTTTGCATTTCATCTAGGATAATGCTGGCTATCAGCGCTTGAATAATAATTGAACCGAAGCAAGCTGTTCAGCCTAAGGTCTCAAGCTGGGAAAGCTATATATGTCGTGTTTGGGTATTTCAAAAGAATTGAACATGCCAAAATTCAGTCACAAGTAAACACAAAGGTGGTGCAAAGCTGTGCAGCTCTGGCTACACAGCTGCAGCTGCAGTTTCTCACTGTACCTGAGATCTTGTCCTTAATGTCCCTTAACAATTTTCATAAATGGTTTGTATTAAAGCACTACAGCATTAAGAGATTGAAAATGACATACTGGTAATTTTGAAACATGGATGAGCTCTGTGCAATTATTTCTCCCACCCCTTCATATGCTTAGCTTCTGTTGAATGGGACCTTAATAGTTACCCTACTTGAAATTACACTTTTATTTAGATACAATTAGTGCTGCTGAATCCATAGATGCAGGTTGTAGCTTTTGTAGTTATGTTGCTGCACCTTTAGTTTCCAGTAACCCTATGGCATTATTGTTCCTCTATCTGTAATCTCTGCTAATAAGAATTTGAGACTGTGACTCAACTGCCAGGAAAAGCAAACTTGTTTTACCATATTGGTCTGTAAAAGGATTGGTGAGTATGCAGTTTGTAGATTGCTTATACTGAGTGCCACAGTTTGGCACATCCCACTTGAATTTGGCAAATTTGGGTAGCAGCTCAGGGGTGGAGGTGAATGGCTTGGGGCCACAGCACATGGCGTCAAGCACCGGGCAGCTTGGCCCCAGCTCCTTCCCCCTGCGCCAGGCCGGGGCCATGCCTCAGGGCAGGGCTTGGGTCAGGGTTAGGGGGGCAGAAAATGGTCACTTCCAGAACTTAACTGCCATCTGTAAAAGTACAGGATACTTTGTCCTCTTCTTTTCCTATGAGCTTGCAGTTTGAATCATCCTAGTGTTCCTGTAGTCTCTTCTGTAAAACTTTTTTATTTTTTTTTCAAGCTTGGGGGGGTGTGGGGGGGTGGGGGGAAATCCATTAGTGGTCCAAAGAGCAATTACATCTTTGGAGCCACAATCAGATGACTTGAGAATATGTGTTAATTAAAACCTCCCAGGCTGTTTAAATCTTTGAAAGACTTTAACCTTCTCTACCCCACTTAACCCAGACACAGCACAGAAACTTCACCAGTACATGAGCACTTGTACTTGCTTGTTCCTCTGGACTGTGCTTTGCTAGGAATTTACATACACAGATCCTGTGCTGCCAGTTAGGCCTTGTGATTTCTTAATGCTCTGGAGCTGAGAGACAAGAAAGGATGGCTTCATAAAATATTAAGAAAAGGTCTTTCTATAAGAAGTTCTGCCACGTGAACAGAAGATGCTACAAGTCACAAAGCTGTGTGCTAATTACAGAGTTTAAACAAAAGAAGAAGTCATGCTCAAAGGGAGAAGTGTTCCTGTTACCTGTTCATATCTAAGAATTTATGATACTGCCGATGGGTATCTTTTAAACTTCAGAATTAATGAGCACCCTGAGGACAATGAATGATAGCTGGTTAAAAAGGAAGAGAAGAGTGGAGGGATAGTATTGAACACAGTTCCTTTGCTCTATGGGTGTAGGGCACAGTAATATCCTTCTGATGATAAATAAAAAATAATATATGTTGGAAAAATATCATGCTTCAGCCAAATAAAAAAATACAAAGACAAGTTAGTGTAGCTCCTGTAGCTTTAATTTCCTTGTAATGGGAAAGAAAAGACAGCTGAATAGCATAACTTAAAGCAAAAACCTAGGTTTTTCTTTACCTTTGAAACTTGAAGAAGAAATGCCAAGCTTGCAAATATCAGATCCTATCCAACTACTAGTGATTTCATTTTTTAGCAGAGAAGAAAGGAGTTGGGCTGCCTTGGGACTGCAGTTTGCTGTGTACATAAACTTATGGGAGAATTGTACATGTTTGAAAAGACAAAGTATCTCCATCCCCTCCTGAGCAGATGCCTGCAGAATCACGTAACATACATCTGCAGTCTCTCTGAACTGTTAACTTTTTTTAATTCAGTGTGAACTACTTGCTTAGTATTTTATTTCTTCAGTTTAAAATGATTCTCATCAGTTTTGGGCACTCTAAACCAGGAATGAGGTTTCCTACTTCTGTGGTTCTCTTCAGGCTGATCCATCCCTTGATGGGCTGGTTGAGAGTCGGACAGGCCTCAGACTGGCATCTCTTTAGAGTCCAAGGTTGGTCACCCATACAGCATCCTCAAGATGGGTGCTGCTTTTCAGAAGCCTGCAAGCATTTCCTGGCACTGGATGGTCAGTGTCGGGGCAGGAGCATGGACTCAGCTTACCTTCCCCTTGGGTACCCGCTCTATGACCACCCTTGTGCGGGTCTCTTTGCCTGCCTCTCCCAAACCAATGGCCACAAATTTGTCTGCAGCTTGACAACAAGTAAATCTTTGGGCTGTGAATCTGCCACCCACATGATGAATGACGGGAGCAGTGTATTTCAGAGGGATGTCTTGCTTTCACAACATTGTGGCTTTTCTTCACACCAGATGACTTCATCTTTGCTCCACTTGTAAAATATCTGAGCAACTGTCTGCAACTTCTGAGTTGCATGGCATTTTATTGTGAAATTTGCTGAGAATTTCCTCACCTCTAAAAAGCCTTTTCTTCTAACCTTCAGACATCAGTTCAGGCATTTGTTGAAAAGCACTGCATGGCTGGCAAACTCCTTTTAATCCTACCTATCCCTCTGTTGCTCTGTCTTGTCAGCCCTTTTCATGAAGAGCCTTCTTCCATATGAGGACTTTGTCCTTATCAGGGCAGAGAGCATGCCTGGTGGTTTGATCTAAAGCCCTAAGGCTTTCCCGTATGATGGGGTTAGACAAGGATTAATTTCATTTACCTTCATACTTATGTCTCAGGCTGATCAGGCTTTTCTATACCAATATCAGCTTTTTGATAGGTGAGCAAACCGAGGGGTGTGTGACTGTAGTAAATATGACAAAATCTCCCCTCAATGCAGAGGTGGGCTCCATCAGTGAAGAGAATGAGCATAAGCAGTTCTCCTGAGGTTGGGGATGTTATCCTGGGAAAAAGCAATTTTGTATTTGTTAATCACAGCAGATAAGAGTTAAACATAGTCTCTCAAGGCAATATTGAGGCTAATATGATCAATGATTTTGAACTTGGTAGGACTGCATCTGAAGTTCTGTGTCTGGGTCTGACATACAAGAAGGAGACTGGAAAGTTGGGAAAGACTCAGATGAGAGCCTTGCAGTGTCTGAATAAAGATTCCTAATGTGTTTAATTAAGAAAATGATTGAGAAAGGATTTAGTTTAGTAGAACCCAAACAGAGAACAGAAACATGGTATTTTCAAGAGATGTTCTAAATCAGATAGGCATTAGTTACAGAGTCTCAGAGGTTCCTTCTAACATTACATGAAAGTCTTTTAATAATCATACATTATACACCTTCCACCTATCTCTTTAATTCTGATACATGAGTTCTTTATACTGTGCAATAATGCCTTTTGCTATACATCCAGACTCACCAGCAGCTTCTCTTCCTGCTGGACACAGGGTCTGTACTGTGTATTGGGGACAGTGATGTGAAGATCCTGACTGGTCTTGTTCTGAGTGCAGAAATAGCAATAGAAAATATTAAAGCTTTTATTTGATTTTCCTGGGCTTTTAAACTGCTGTCTTAGCAGACAAAAAGGAACGGAGGAACATTAGAGCATTTCTGATCTCTAGCCATCTCCATCCCTTTTCAGACTGTTCCTAGTTCCTACCTGGAAAACGTCCGTGTTGGTGTTAAGTTCTTAATGTTAGCATTAGACTGCCCTAGCAAATAATGTAAAGATTGATAAAGCTGTGAGTTATGCTTATTACCTTAATTGTGTTTTTTTCTTAGTAATCATGCCTGAAGCCCATTCATTCACTCTATATTTCACTCAAAGTTTCCTTGCATGGGTCTTTCAGAAATGAGCCTCAGGTCTATAGTCTCCTGAGCCTTCATTGGGGCAGGGGATACTAGCAATGCCGTGTGATTTTTATTTTTTAATAAAGGTGTTTCAGTGCCTGCAGTACTCCATGCTCAGAACTGAGAAAATGGCAATGTGCTTGCAGCAAGCAGCTGAGCATTCAGTCCCCAGGATTAGAAGGTGCAGTGTTTATATCTGTATTCACTTCCCAGGTGGTTTCAATGTCTTGGGTTCCTTTTATAAAATAGGAATGCTGTAGCTAGATTTTTTTTTTTTTTTTTTTTGATGGGAAGGTGAATATGGGCAAGATAATATCTTACAGTTTCATTAGCTGCATTTCTGCCCGTCCTGCCATTTTCTGATGAATTCCAGCTAAAATTTCAGTGGCGGCAACAACAGCAAAAAAATTCTGACTGTGCTTGAGGTTTCTTAGCAGCTTCTGGTATGGGGAAGGAGAAAAAGAATATGGGAAAAATATATTGCCTGTGACAGAATTTGTTTCTGCTTCCAAGTGATTAAAATAACCAAAATACATCTGAGAAACAAGCAGGAAATTATTGATATCCTCAGAGGTACTCTCCCTTCAGTATGTACTGTTTCTATTTCCTCTATCCCAGTTTTTAAACATAATTTTTATGTTACTAGTTTGTGCGTTCTCCCTATGAAATGTGAAACTGCTGAGAATAAGAGCCATTGTATTTTAAAGCTTCATCTGCTCCATGTGTAAGCAGTACAGGCCAGCTACAAGCACAGCCGTTTGTTTCAAACACCCCGTTGAATGGAAGCTTTTAATGGAGGAGGGAGCTGACACAGTGCCTTCGGATAATGGCAGCAGCCAGGAGGGCAGCTATATGCTTAAAACTTTCTCAGTGGGGCTATCACTATTTTGCCTGAGCCTTCAAAATAAGAATGTGCAATTCTTGCAAATTTTTTAGTGACTGTACAAGTTTGTACCATTAACAACAACAACAAGTATTTCCAAATTTGATCATCACAATTATATATCTGGCCTAGCGTTTCTGTCTCCAGCAGTGGAGAGTATTAGATCTTAGAGAAAAGTGCTAAAACTCCAACCGTGGACAATTATGGAATAAGCTGCTGTAAGGGAAAGTTCCTTCCTTAACCCTAGGATGCCTTGAAGAATTTCTCTTCTGTCTAATGTAATTGTAGATCTTCATATTGCTCCTATAAATGCCAAATCCTTTTATTAATCCTTCTGCAATATTAGTTCTTTTAAAAGTAAATTCTGCACAGTAGCTGCTCAAAAGAAGTAGAAATCCATCTTGGAATAAAAAGAGATTCCTTCTGTTTTCAAAGCCAGACAAGATCTAACTGATAGTTTATAAGCATATCTCTCTCCATGCCTAGCCTGTATGTGCCAGTTCAAAGACAAGAATGATTACTCACACTGTTTGTAGGCAAGTGAATAAATGATGTTCCTACTTGAATATTCTTGGGGCTTCTTTTTATTGTTATTTTTTGTTTACCCATTCCAGTTGTTCCTATAACGCTTAGAGTTCTCACTCCATAGTCCTTTGAAATGTACCTAAGAAGGTCTTCAGAGCATTTTGCACCTACAGTTTTTGTTTTACTTTGCAGGTTTGTGATCCAAGTTTTAAACATGTAATTCACTACTAATCTTTGAAAGAAATAGGATCATAAATTCAGGCATTAAAGATAAATACTAGATAAATTATAAGGCTAATGTGTTCCTAACTAAGTCATTTTCTGATAAGCATTGACATTTCTTGAAGACATTTAATTATTGATGTACAGTATATCAGGAATGATTAATCAAAAGGGTATCACAAGTTCAAATGGATATAAATTATATGTTTTATAATGCTGACATTATTTAATTTACCAGGATTTTAGTTCAGTAGTCATCTTGGATTAGACAATGTAGTGACACACTGTGGGAATATTAATTTTTGTCTGACTACCGACAGAAACTAGGCACAGTTTCCAGGTCTAAATCCTATGTAGAATTTCAATATGAACACATGCCTGAAAGACTGTTTAACTTGTATAGTGGTGTCAAACGCAGGCAATCTTTTTAAATGAAATAACATGGGCTTAACCTTTGAGTGATCTTACCAGAGAGACCTATGTTACGTTGTAAGGTGGTGAAAAATACCACCATCCATTTTTTTTTCTAAGATTTAATATTCTAGGGTTACACTGAATAGTTTAGACGGTGCAGATTTTATTTTTCTTTCTCACACAAATTTTACTCTGATACGGTGGTGCAGATACTGCTTTCTCATGAATATGTAACAGCATAAGGAAAGAATTGGACAGTACGCATTCTATATTGAGGAATCTATTTTCTCTTCATTACAAAATACAAATATGTTCCTAACAGAACTATTCATGCTGTAAGGAGGTTTAAATCAGCTGTCACACACTGTATGCTAAAATGCAGTTCTTCCACATTCAGTCTATTGTGCAGGCTGGGTGCTACCCAACAGATTCATTGCTGATAAGATTGGGTCACTACTGATGGTTTCTCAGCCCTCCTGAAGGCTGTATGAAGTTTGCGGCCTTTCAACTTAGAAATAATTCAGCTTTTCAAAGTCAAGCTCATCCCTGAAATGTCTTTTCCACCTCAATAGGATGCTTATAAAAATCTCACCTGGTAACAGTTTATCAAAGTAATTGTGAATCTAAAACAACCCCCTGCCCACCCACCCTCTCCCCACAAAAAGAAAATAAAAGTGTCCTTCAGGAAAAATCAAGTTTTCAGTGAAAATCTGGATACAGTTTTAACTGGAGAGCCCGTATTAGGAAATACAGGCAGAGGAGTATGTTTGTTCAGTTTTGCATTTCCTCTTGCTCTGACTCAGTCAATCATTCAAAGTAGCCTGAAAGTCTTTTTGTAGGGCCTTTGATTAAGCATATTGGGGTGATACTGCTCTTAAGAATATTGGGGTGATACTGCTCTTCCTGCAGCTTCCTGAGTAACTTGAGAACTATTTAGAGGTTGAGCTCAGCAGCACGCATCTGGGAGAAAAAAAAAAAAAAAAAAAAAAAAAAAGGGAAAAAACAGCACAATAACGTCACTGTGACTCAGCGAGTTCTGTACAAGCGTGTGCATTTTAGAGACGTACAAGGAAGATCACTCCTGCAGTGCAGATGCCTCTTAGAGCCCATCGTCTGCTCTGGCTCCTCCATACTCAGTAGGTCTACTCCTGATGTTCAAAGCAGAGGGATTAATTTTGTTACTGTTGGCACTGCTCAATCTTCTGGTATGTGTGCTGTTTTCCAAACTGTCTGTTTCAGCTAACTTGGTGCAGGTCAGCATGGCTGCAATTTGTTCTGGATCAGTGTTACAGCTTGATTTGGTATAAACAATGATTTTGTTAATAGCAAAGCAGTAATGTAAGCAAATACAACAGAGCTTTACATAAAGAAACAAAGAACAGAGAAATATCATTCCCTTGTGGGGCTCATCTAGCTATGGAGGAGTCTAATCCCAAGGAATCACTGAATGTGAAGGCTGGGGTGGGCATGCTGGGGGCATTTGTGCTTAGTGTCACCCCAAAAGAAGTTCTAATCCCCAGGATAAGAGGATTCAACTGACATGGCAAGGAAAGATGGGAAACAGCAAACAACATTCTGTGGAATAAACCTTGAGAGTTGCCTTATGCATTTTGCACTGAGTTATTTTTAAAATCATGTATTTTAGCTCATGAGGTGTGTAACTTCAGAAGACACTGCAGAAATTGTCACAACATAGTTTATGTATTTTATAATTTGATAACAAGGAAAGAAAAAAATACATACTCTAAGAATTTATAAGCTTAAAAACACACGTTTCCTTGGCTAATGAAATTGTTGAACATTGGATCCTTACAGAGCAAAACCAACAAGGTCAAAGTTGCATTTGGTTAAAGAGTCAAAGAGTCAGCTTCTTTTTTTTATTATTATTTATTTATTTATTTATTTAAGCTTCCCTCTGTAGGGGCCAGGAAGCCACAGTATTCTAGAGTGGGTTGCGTTTACCAAACGGGGATTTTTTTGCTATTTTCTTGCAAAAAGGCTTATGACTGCTGAGTGTACAGCATGAATTTTGAGTGGAGAAAAATACAGAAAAGGAGAAGAGTAAGCATTTTGCATTTAAGAGATCTGCATGTATTCAAGGATGGGCTTCTTTACCACTAGAGATTTTCTACTTCCTTTCCTTTTTATACACCATTTAATATCACTTAATGCTATCTATCTGTTACAATAGTTTTATAATGGCTAGATGCTTGGTTAGGTGTAAGGGGCAGCGTGCCCATCTAAAGGCAATCTAGAAAAGACTCATTCCACTGCTGCTGAGTTAAAACTAATCTGTTTAGGGAGAGAATTCATCTTACCACTGTTCTTTTAAGAGAGAAGGAAAGCCCTCTCCTCACGGGTTAGAGGCTTCTCAATAATCAGAGCAGTCAGCCAAGTGAGTGCTCTGTTGGCTTTCCCTCTATGGGGGCCTGTGTGCAAAGTGGAAATTCAAGGCTGAAATGGGATCTCTGCAATCATTTATGTGAAAGTTGTACAATGATGCCTCTAGATGAAAGAATACATAAAAATTCATAAGATACATGAGGAGCAAATTTCATTAATATTTATCAGCCTTCTCCTTTGTGGAATATACAGATGTTAGCTCATTGTTGCATTTAAATGCAGTATACTCAAGACAGGAAAGAAGTAATGGGCAGTAAATTTCAGCAGCCTAATGTTTTTGAGTAAATCTGTACATGGCCCCACTGCCAGAATGATAGCATGTCTGCTTATAAAAGAGAGTTTTTAGCTGGTCTTTTCCTCGTGTGAGTTTGTAAAAATTAATACATTTTATTAACATCCCAAATTAAGGGCTGCATTAAGGCAAATTGTTTTTTAAAGGTTGGCCGTCAGACTGTTCCAATTACTTACCATCACAATCCCAGCAATACTAGAAAATGAAATGATAGTAGGACACCATTTTCTGTTAACGCAGAGCCTTTTCAATCTCGTCTTCTTTCTGACTGAGGACAAAAGTTCAACCTGTAGCTCATCATTTAACACCACTGAAGGAGAGATTGTTATTTGGAGCTACAAATGCACTAAAGCCTATAGTTTCTGCTGTGGCTACTCTTGTTCTCATGCTAGTGGATAATTATTTGGAACCAAGGTGCTTGGCAGGCATATGTTGTGCCATACCAGAAAATCAGGCCGAGCTGAACAGCGTAATAAGCAGTATTGTGTAACATGTGGTTCCAATTAGTTCATGCCAGGACCTATTAAAAGCACTTTCTCCCATTTTTATTTCCCAGCCAAATGCAAAAGCAATACCCCTGGAAAACACAAGACAACAATTACTATCAATCCATCCGTTCTAACTAAATGGCAATACATAATCAGTTACTGAGGGGTCCCACATGGTTTTGCGTTGACTGACAGGGCTACCCTGAAGTAAAACCATGCTTTCAAGCACCCTTAACTGTGTTAATTCTGCTTGTGCCTCAAGCTCAGCTGGTTGATCTGCTGTGGGCCTCACTGGAGGCCTTCTCAAGCTAAACAGCATCCCATTCTTCTGGGATATGGCAAAGGTAGCACCCCCTACTGCTGTATAAAAACTGCCTATCTTGGTTAACAGCTTCATGTGATGCCACCTACTACTTGCGATGTTCTCCTGTCAGCAGTCATCGTTTCCGATCATAGACGCTTGTTTTCATGGCAGTCTCTAGGACCCACGTTCTATTGATTTTTGTCCTGGCTACTACAAGTCCCGGCCAGATCTGATGTTGGTTTCCAGCAGTGCATGTCTTCTTCAGTTTTTGGCTGAGCAAAAGGCAGTAGCTGATTACTCGGGCTTCTTTAGTACCATCCTGTAATTTAATACATATGGATCTGAGTTCAATTCCATATTTTTTCAGCAGGCACTTTCAGCAGGCACTTTATTGGTTTAATACTGTTTCTCGCCAGCCCACACTTAAAATCAAATATTTGTGCAGAACCAAGATATAAGAAAGTGAGAAACGTGTGTGAATTTCTGCTAAGCGGGCCCTCCAGTTTCACGCTGCACTGCAATGAAAGTCAACTTGCAGCTCTACGATAGCAGCTAGAGCCGCACACATTCTCCAGGCTATTCCACAGACTTCAGACGATTACAGCATTAGTCTTTGTGTCAAAGGTAGAAAAAAAGTTTAAATAAAACAATCAAAATTGATGCAGTTCTCATTGTGGTGGAATCTGGCTCTAATGGACCATCAGAGGCATACTCTGGTGTGGAACTGTGTGTGTCAGACCTGGAAGACGATCGCTATGTGACGGGTTATTACACAAATGCTACCAGAGGAGCAGTTTCAAGCGGCCCTGAAAAAAAAATCAATGATCTAGAAAAGCAGAGTTGAAGAAATGATGATAGGACTGTAAGAGTCCTTAAGGAATTGAGGGCTCTGACCCTGAGAGGATTTTAACTAAATGGCTACTTAGTTTATTGGATTTACTTGGGAACAGAGGGTGGAGGGGCAGAGAGGAAAAAGCTTAAATGAAGCTGTATGGAAAAAAAAAAAAAAAAAAAAAAAAAAAAGATTCTCTAATATATCAGACTGAACAGTAGTAAGAGCTTTATTACAGTCTTGTTAAAATTCCCCCAGCTGGATGGTTACTCAGTTATTGTGTCAAGAACCTACTACAATACATTCCCAGGCTTTTTTTTTTTTTTTTCCTCTCCAGTCTGAGGCTGCACCCATGCCATAGTTTCAACCTTCTTCAGAGTTAGAATCCAGCAGAAACAAGTCAATAGTTCTCCAGTTTTGTGCCAAGGGAGGAGGACTGTGAGCTTCTTCCTTGTGAGGCATGAGCAGAGCTACGTGGAGCTCATCAGCGCAGCGTTAGCCAGGTACAGGCCATTTGGATCAGACTTTGGCACATGCCGGTTCAGCCAGGCTGTGGAGTGTGTCTTTCTTTTCATGCTCTTCCCTATGTACAGCCAACTTGCTCCTTGTTTCTGCCAATGAAATGTCGTTCCTTGGTTTGCCTTCACCAAATGGCATGTGTCTGTGAGTCATCTCAGCAGCTCTTGGATTCTGTTTTCTAAATCTTTTAGCAACAACTGCTTTGTATTAGTCTGAATATCTCTCAGTGCTCCAGACGTCTAACTCCACAGCTTATCTTCTAAACAGTTCATGTCTTGAGTAGCTCAAGATCATTCTGACCTTACAAGAGGGCACTTGAGCTCAAGTGATGGTTCTCCAGCTTCAATGACCTTTCCCATTCTCCAGCCAGGAAAATATGTGGTAGAATCCCAAGAGCGTGATTGACTCCATGTGCACCAAGGCATCATTCAAGACACGCTTTTGCTGTACTTCATACACTGCATACAGTGTGATTCCTGAAATTGTCATACAAAGTCTAGGAGGGGGTTCACTGCATTTTTCTACACAAATGCAAAGATGAAATGTAGTGTGAAGTACAGCCTCAGATGAAAACGTGTCAACAGATGGCAAGCTGCTGCTGTTGCTATTGGTTTATTTGTTTCCATAACAAGAAGTGTGTAAGAAAAAAAGTATCCTGGGTCAACTAACTAAGCACACAGCAAGATTTTTTTTTCTTTTTCTTTTTCTTTTTCTTTTTCTTTTTGTGGGGGGGGGGGGGGGGGGGAGGGGGCATATTTATGAAGTATTTATCACAGATTTCACTGATTTGCATTTCTAGCACAAAATTTCTAATATCACAGATTTGATGTTCTTCATGAAGAGACCACTAAGTCAGCCCAGGTCTTTGGTTTGGTGCTGGAATGGTGTTAGAAGACACATCTGTTCAGGAGCTGCTGCTCCTAAGAACTGATTCCTGTGGCCCAGCTGTTTGGGGATTAGTACTGACCCCCCAATACAGACCAATGACTGGAAATGTGTCTTCCTTTGGAACTCCACCAGGAGTCTTTGGAGCCATTTCTTGCCTCTTTTAAAGTGTCTTAATGGCTGAACTTGTTGTGCAATGTCAGCAGAGGCTTTCTGCACATCCCCACTCTTTTCTTAAGAAGGTAGACATAGTTAATTTAGAAACCAAAGATCGTGATCAAAGTTCATGAACGTACAGTTTTTCTTTGTGGTTTTCCTTTGCTTGGGAGTCTAGCTTTTCAGAAAGATGGGTCTCTGCTTTTGCTTCAGGCACAGATAGCAACTTGATTTTAAGCAAGTAAAGCATCATCCAAATCAAGAACATCTGTGATCTATTGATTATCTTGCTGTTATAAAATCTTGTGCTCAGCACCACAGAGTGATTCCCAGCCAACCCCACTCAGGATCCTGTTCTGAATGATGTCTGCCCATCAACGGCAGTCTTCCAGGGCAAGGCCAGCCTGCTGGCTAGCAGGGGCCTGATTGAATTGCTTTGTAAACATAGAAATTAAAAACCACTTCATATAGAATTTTCATTCTTAAAAAAGAAAATTAAATTAGGCCATAATTTTCTTGGGGTCGTTTTAGTCTTTGTTTTTGTTTATGGTTTTGTTTTAACAGCTGGGTTGATGCTGGATTTTCATGCTCTGTTTTCACACTGAATTTGACTGACAGAGGTGCAACCCCAACATGCCTGCTGAAGAGCAGTGTTTGCATCTTCTCAGTAGCCCTGCTTGTCACTGACCCACTGCATCTTATATTATTTAAAAGCCTTGATTCTGCAAACATTTTTGTATGTTCTTAATTTACTTACATAAATAGTCTGCACTTCAGAAAGAAGTTTATCTTACACTTAAGAAAAGCTTCTAAAGGCTAATCTTTGCTTCCTAAATAAGTATCTGGATCTTTCTTCAGCGCACGCCATGAATTTAGTAAAGGCTGCTGAATGTTCCACGTGTTTGAAAGTAAGGCTTTTATTTTTATTAGCATAAAAAGGTTGTTTTTTATTAGCTCATATTTTGATTCAAAATTTGGGGCATATTTGCTAGATGAGGACATAATACTGGAAGTTTTGGGGGGCCTTTGAGGTGGCGGCAGAGGAAATTAACCTGCAAGAATATCCTTGCATCCCACAGATAAGGACTGAAAATTCTGGGGCCAGAAAAATATTGTATGGCAGAAAACATCAAAAGTGTTTCTACATTAAGAATGTATTGAAACAGGCTGATATCAACCAATGACGAATTACAGAGGTATTAAATGTTGTAGCCGACTGAGTACTAACAGAGTGTCGACATAAAGTTAAATCAGCAAATACTAGGAGACAGAAATCAATTGCAGATTGCTATGACAGGTGTTGCCTCAAATCTTTCTCAATAACATGACTACACTTTACTCATCAATCGGGAGAAATACAAAAGTTTTACAATGACGATTCTGGAAGATGAGTACTTTATACAAGCCTCTGTTATGTTGCATTTAGTTTTCTAGCTCACATGCGGTTTGCCTGGGACTTGGGTAAATGGCTCAGGCTGGTGCTCTGAAGGGGATTACATGCACGAGAGTGGCTTCAGGCTTCATAGAAGTCGTGCCTCTATCTCACACGGGGCTGAGACACCTCCAGACAGATACTCAGTAGACTCCACTGAGATTTTTGCTGTGTTTTTTGTCTCTGAGCTGCAGGGCGTATTGGACTTCCATCTCTCACAAAGGCAGGATAGGATTAATGTTAGCCTGGGAGAGGGAGGGGCTTCCATCTTCCACTGAATTCCTGCTGACATTACAAATGCCTACAACTTAGGAGAAAAAAATTTATCATCTTCAAAATAAAAAGAGAGTGCCATAAAAAAGAGTGGAGGATGAATACCTCCGCATTATGGACAGTTACGGTAGTGTCAGAGAGCTCAAGAAATGGTTCCCATTTAAGGGAACAATTATGCGGTCTTAATAAGAAAATCCTCCATTTCAGAGGAGTCACTGGAGCTATAGCTAGATATCCTTAATGACTTGGAACTTTCCTCAATTATATATTTATCTACTGGAGATTAGTTATTTAAATAATTAACTACTATCTAACGTTTGTTAGCTCAAAGAGGTAGCAGAAAGCGGTGCCTGCAAGCATCTTTTGTGTGCTTGGAAAGTAATTGGATTGAAAGATGAGCCTTTTTTCAATAAAAATGCAGTTGGAATTTCTGTCTGTACTGCGCTGCATCTTGGTAAAAAGTGGGTTTTTCTGTGTTATTGTCAATGTATAAAATCCTTAGATGTTCTGGTTTTGGACAGATTGCTTTGAATATTCATTCACTGAATTCATATAAATTCAGATGATGATTGTCACACTATTTAGAAAACAGACTGGAAAATCATTTCCATCGTTCTAATAGTGGTTAACCTTCAGCAGAAGAGTAACAGAGAGACCAATGGAGTAATAGTAGATATATTTTTTTTTGATTTTGCATATTTTTACTGTGCCTTTCAGTGTACTAAATATAAGTACTTCTTACCTTGTAATATAGGGAATAGTATACTTAATAGGTGGCCTTTTAACCAGTTTGAAGTTATTGAGCAATTTTTAGAGCACATTCTGCTCAGTAAAGGACACCAGCACAAATGATATCCTCTTTTTAATGCGTTTTATAGAAAATAATATCAGCATGACTGAAGCTCTGGTTATAAGCTGAAACTCAGAATTTGAAAAGAATCTGAAAGCTTTTAAATTGTTGGTATGAAAAGAAGCATCAGTCTTCCTACATAGGGATAAAATCATAATAATAATAATTTAAAAAAAAAAAAAAGTTTATTTCTATTGGCTATTTTTCAATGTTTATGAATATTTGTGAGGACAGTGTATTGTTTAAATATTGTGGAAAAGTATGGGAAAAAAAAGTTGAGTTACCTAGTTGACATTAATCAGTTGCATTTTTATGTATTTAATTTTGATCATGGCTGTAATCACTTTTACTAACACCTCTTTTCTTTTAAGGTGTTAGTAAACTTTCTTTTTTTTCTCTATGGCTTCTTCTGCCATATTGTAATTTATTTTTTATTTTAATTCAAATTTATCAAGATGTAAGTTGAAAATTATCCAGGTGACCTTTACACAAATGATTTCCTTGCATAATCTTAGAAGCAGTGCCATGAAGTTATTGATTTATTTTTAAAATATATCCCATTTATAAACTTTTGTTCTTAGAATTACTAATAGAGATTTTCTGTGTTGGATTTAGTGGTTTATTGAATACACATAGACAACTAAATTGAGAACCAGTTTACAAGAGTTAAATATAGGGCTGAAATCTGACATTTCATGATAGTTCCTTTGGAAATGATGCATTCTGTCAAAGCTGAAATGGCATCAAATGTACACATATTAAATATGCATTAGATAAATCTTAAGCCTGAAATGTGCAAATGTTGGAGCCTGTAATTGCTTTTTTTGTTTTTTTTTCCTGATGTGTCTATTGATTTTCTGATGACACCACATTCTCCTCTTCTGATCTATTAACACTTAAAAAAAATTAAAATAAAAGTGTAGCAGGGTTAGAGGTGCAATACTGTTGAATCCACAGTGGATTGCTCTCTTGAACTTCTGGCTCACATCACTTTCAGTATTTACAAAGTACGTTTGGTACATCTTAAACATTAGGGGAAGTAAATAGCTATACAAAACCAATTTCCAGTCAAATGCCATTTGAAAATTTGGAGTAAATACTGCATTATTGGATGCACTATCATTTATTATTTACATGGAATAAAAATAAGACTTTGACCTTCAGTGATTCTGTTGTGATCTAGGATACAATAAAGCTTTTACTAAACATAATTTAATGTTCTGGAACATGGGTAAAAAGATGTGCAGATACAGATTATAAGGAAAATGTTAATTATCTTAAACTTAATTACAGAATAGATCTTGATGAGAATACATAAAAAATGCTTGAAATGCAGCCAAAACATTTTCCCAAAGAACATTAAAAATGATTGCTGTTTACTAATCACAGATCACATCGACACAAAGCTGTGGTGGAAACGATATTTAAATTTCACCTATGTGGATAGCATCAGATGGGCTAGCTATAAAGTAAATGGGAACCTTAGCTTTTTAAATGAGCGATTTGTCCAAGGCTGGAGCAGAACCTTCCCCGCTACCTCCAAAACATCCCGGCTGGATCGGTCAGCAGCCTCTGTAAAGTGCCAGTGTCTCTGCACGGATTTCTGAATCCCTCAGTCCTGATGCACACAAATTGCATCATCTTGGTGAGGTGTCGTGCAGATTTCAATGTTTAATGTGAGGGCTGAAAATTGCAAGTACATGACATTGCCTACTTGGTAATTGGTGGGGGGAATTGGGTTCATTTAAGGATTACTTCCTCTTACATGCAGCTGGGAGCTTCTTTCCCTGTGTCAAAGATGGGGAAGTGTTGTAATCCTACACTTTCAGATGAGAAATGTGTTTTAGCCAGGAATGAAGCAAAAAAGTCTGTTTATTGGAAGACTAGCTCTTAACTATTGATTTTCATCTGATCACTCTGACTCCCAGTTCCTTGGAAAGTACGGCTCATTTCTGACAAGTCTATTTTTTATGCTGTTGTATGCAACCATGATTCAGCCAAACTGAATCCCAGAAAGCTAATCTTTGTTCATATTAAATGTAATGTTTGAGATTTGATAAGTAACTAAATGCACATGAGCATTAGGACATGCATAATTATTTCTTCCTTTCAGAATTGTTTGAGCTTTTTCCAGCGTTGCTTAGATCACTCTCTGTGCCCCCTACTTCAAAGGGAAGTAAGCGTATGCATTTGTATGCCTGGTTTCCAGCCCTTCTGTTCTCCTTAGTTTGAGGTGAATAGGCAGAAAAGACAAATAAAATATCCACAGAGACATGCTAATGAAAATGGGTCAGATTTCTCACTCCTCCTTAATATCCAGGTGGATTATATAAACCTTCATATTCCACAGAATACTGACATTTCTCAGACTGCTAGGAAAGCCAACAGTAAACTTCCCAAACCTGAAAGTTAAACAGAGGCCGGAGAGAGGGATAATCCTGGGACAAGTTTTCAGGATCATCTTCCTGAGTCGGCAGACAGTCTGTAGCATGTTTCTGGAAAGTGTGAACTCCCTCATCCTGCCCTCATCCTGCCCTCATCCCTTTTCATCACCTTGATTAAGTGAATTTGTGGAAGAGGAAAGAGGCCTGAGATGCTTTAGGAGAGAAGGGAAGGACTAGCTGGGAAACTGAAGGAAACAAAAGCAGTGAAGAGAGAGCAGAGTGAAGAGGAATGCTACAGCAGTGAGTGGCTGGCTGGTGAGCCCTGCACGCGCTTTCTGCTAACCCGGGGTTCTCTGGCAGCAAGATCTGGCCTGGCACCAACCTACCCACTGGCACCTGTTTAAAATCTGAATTGGAGAATAATAAGGAGTTGCACTAAGCATTACACTCTGTTCCACAGACTGCAATTAGCAACCTAATGCAGCCTTGACTATGAATTTGGCACCCTTTCGCCAGCCGTTTTTGGGAGGTTTTGTTCTGAATCTCCAGGCAGCAGAGCACCATGCACTGGCGCGGGGCTGGCCCTGTACCCAGGCAGAAACAAAAGGGCTGGGGAAGGGAAATGAGCACCCAGCAGAGCCCCAGGGTGGCTGTTAGGCCTGGTGTCTTTGGGGAGAAAGGATTAATTATATTTTAGGCAAATCAGAAAAAAATGTGGTTCGTAGACCTTACAGGCTCGCAACAGATGGTGTTGTTTTGGCTGGCGCAGGAGGCAGGTGTTACAGCAACTTCCTCAGATAATGGGGCTGTGACCGGCAGAGTTGAAAGGGGTGCAGAGAGTTATGGGGCATAATGGATATACATGGAGCTAAGGGAAGGGGAGCTTTGAAACTCAGCTCGGATTTGGGATGCTTCCACCTGACTTGTTCGCTGCTTCTGGGAGGAAAGGAGATGCCACGGCATGAGCTACTGCATGCTCCCCCAGGAATTGTTTGAATTGTTGAAAATATGTAACCTTGACAGGGTTGAGTTGCAGTTTTCATCTTTTATTGCTGATGTTTTCCATCCCCATATATCACTGAAGGAAGAGATGTGATTTCTGGGAGAAGTAAAAGTTGTGAAATATGGGTGTAGATGGTCGCTGAGCATGGCCAGAGGTGTTTATCAACCACAGCACCCAGAGAGGACAAAATGCCTTCCACCAGGGAATGGATCTTCACAAGTCTCATTTTCTACAATTAATGCCAGCCTGTCAATTTCTGTGAGTTGTTTTCATAGCTGGGTTTCAGATTCAGACCACAAACTCTCCCCGGGCACCCTATTGCCGAGCCACAAGTCCTGCTCTGCCGGCGGGCCTGCCCTGACCTCTCCGCTGCCTCCATGCTGCAGCCTCACCACTTTGCGGAGGCACGGGGCTGCCCCCGTGCCAAGACCCACACCGGCTGGACTGTGCTCAGCCTTTCACTGCTTTGGCCAAATAGCACCAGTGAGCTAATTGTGCTGGCTTTCTGGTTTGGTTAATTTAATGCTTGCCTGATTCCAATTGCTTGTAATGCAACCCAGGCGGACATACCTCATATTCAAGTGGAATTCCAGAGGGTTGTGGTACAGGCTTAGTTACAGGGTAACATTAAACTTTGTTAGCTCCCTTTTCACATTAATTTGCCCCTTGGCAAAAACTTGCTACCAGCTTGCCCAGTTTATTTTGTGACTTGGGAATGACTTCTCCCAAGGGGAGCCTTGAAACTGAAAGGAAAATCTATGTGACTAGCTGTGCTTGATCAAAGAAATGAAGGGTGCACCTGCAAAGTTTTCTTGCATGTCAAATACAGATATTGCTGGAACCTCATCTGATGGGACCTGAGAAGTGCAGAGATGAGCAAGTGTGTTCCACATACTGTTGTTAGTGTGCACCCAGCTTCAGACACCCTAATTGGGAAAATAACCTCCTAGGTATTGATTTTCTAGGTATTCTTTCAAGCTGTGATTTCAGGGATTATGTCCTCTATTTCTTCTTTTTGTATTTTATTTAATTTCGATGCCATTTCATTGTGGCTTATTTCATCATTGCTACCATGAAAGTAAATAGTAGCACAGCCACTATAATAGTTACTGTATACGGATAATTAAAATAGAAAATATTATTCTACTCAATTCCTTTCAATAACTTAATGAGGAGTCATTGAACGTGTCTCAAATGCCACTTAACATTCAAGAGGTACTTCCTGATGGTGTTAGGTGCTCACTTGGCAGATGAAACATGTACTCTGTCACAATTAGAAAACTATAATGATACCTGGGCTCTTGTGTCATGGAGAGCCAGTCATCTAAGGACTGGTGTGAACAGATTTTGTGAAATGGTTTAGACCTCTAAATTCTTAGAACTTTTTTTTTTTTTAATAAAATTTGTTGATCATATGTTCTGTTCTTGAAAGCGTATATGGATTATAACTTGTATGTACAGATGACTAGAATATAAAAGAGCCTTCCTGACATATAATCTTTCTGTTATCTAACTTAAAGTGCCAAGGTTAGTACTGAGTGTTAGTGCCAGGAAGAGAGAGGTTAAAATTGTCTAAATAGGCTACTGGAAGAGAGCTACAAAGCTGCTCATTTTCCAGTAACTGAATGATACAAATATATATTATTCTTGAAGTTCACTTCTAGATTGGAAGTGATTTGGGGACATAGCTGGCAATAGGGCATTTATTATGTCTAAATACAGCAGTGCTGTGATATCATCCATGTCAAAATGGGGGCAGTAGAAATTACCTCTTAGGCATGTCTGTGGGAGAGTGAGCAATACAATACTTGAACTATCTCTGATCCGTGCATATTGCTCTTGGCTGTATGCTGCCTGGTAATCTCAAACCCATAACTTTCAACATTTGAGGTTGACAAAATAAACACACACACAAAAAAAATTCTTGCATAGAAAAGCAAAGTGAAGAATATTTTTGCAGAGCAAAATGCTTATGGATTTTTTTTTAAGTGGCAGGCTGTATAAAAACATAGGTTTTTATACTTTGTTTATCATTCACTAGTCAAACGTTTTTTCCCCTCTTTCAATTTGTATTTAATATAATGGGTGCTTTGAAAAACCTGCTGTAATTTAATTTGACAAGTAGTATGCATATGTTGCACAAATTTATATTATGTGACACTTAAAACACACTAAGAATCTCAGTCTTACTGAGCTTGGCTAGGCAAAGAAAGATGAATAAAATAATATCGTCATGAGTCTTTGGAAAAGTTAATGCACGTTACCTTTGAATAGTGTGTTTGTCTTGCCGGTTGGCATGAGTTACACAAATTCTAAATAAAATGTGAGATTTCACATGGCAGTTGGTGTGAAGTTAGCAAGGTGCCTAATTTCTTGGCAAGTGTTAGCAACAAGAGATTTGAATATAAAATTATACAGTTGCTATCATTAGTTTAGAAATCTGGGATTGTTTTAATATTAGGGAATAAATTGCTCTCATTTTCCATTACTGCAATTTGAACATATAACAGGGTAATTCAAGTCTGAAGGGAGATCAGGTAGCATCTACCCCCACTACGTCCTCAAAGCAGGGTGCGCTATGAGTTCAGACGAAGTTGCTCAGGCTTTTATCCAGTTGTTCTTGAAAACCTCCAAGGATGGAGCCTGCTCAGCCTCTCTGGGCAACTTGTTCCACTCCTCCACTGTCCAAACAGTAGGGATAAAAAAAAAAAAAAAAAAAAAAAAAAAGCACTTTGTCTGATTCCCAGTTTGAACCTCTCATTTCAGCTTTTCCCATTGTCTCCCATCCATCGTTCTGCCATGCAGCACTATGAAAAATCTGTCTCCATCTTCTCCATAACTTGTTTGTAGGCACCAGGATTGAAGTTGTCCCTTCTCCAGGACGAACAAACCCAGCTTCCTCAGTCTTTCCTCACAAGGGCAAGTGTTCCAGGCCATGTCAAACTTGATAGCTCTCCTCTCAGATGCTTCAGTTTATCAGTGTCTTTTGTATATTGAAGGGCCTCAAATGTGTGGTCCAAGAGGTGCTGAGTAGAGGGGGACTATGGCCATGCTCCTGCTCATGCAGCCTCAGGTGTTGGCTGTCTATGCTGCCAGGACCACTGCTGGCTTCAGCTCAGCTTGTGCCTGTACACACCTGCAGGGTGTCTTCAGCAGTCCTCAGAGCTGCTCCCCAGCCACTGTCATTGTAGGGATTATTCCTTCCCAGATGCAGGATTTGTACTTGTCCCTGTTGAGTTTTGTAGGGCTTCTGTCACCCACTCCTCCAGCCTGTCCCCCTGAACAGCAGCTCAGATCCCAAGTGTATTGACAGCTCCCACCATTTTGGTGTGAGCTGCAAACCTGATGACAGCGCACTCCACCACCTCCTCTGGGTCACCGACAGAGAGCTTAACCAGGACAGGAACCAGGACTGACCTCTGTGGTGCTCTTCTTGTAACCTGCCTCAGAGCATGACCCACTGACCGTCACCATCTGAGCCCAGCCACCCTGTTTTGTACCCATCTAGACTGTAACATCCTAATTTTCTGGGACATGTTGAAAGCCTTGCTAAAGTCAAACAAGGTACGAGCACTGTGTGCAGTTTGGGGTGTCACAATATAAGGACATAAACTATTAGTAAGTGTCCAAAGGAGGACTACAAATATGGTGAAGGGTCCGGAGGGTAAGAGGAGGAGCAGCTGATGTTCCTTGGTTTGTTCAGCCCAGAGCAGAGCAGGCTGAGGGGAGGCCTCATGGCGGCCTGCAGCTCCCTCACAAGGGGAGCAGAGGGGCAGGTGCTGAGCTCTGCTCTCTGGGGACAGCGACAGGACCCCAGGGAACGGCATGGAGCTGGGACAGGGGAGGGTCAGGGAAAGGTTCTGCACCCAGAGGGTGTTCGGGGAATGGGACACGCTCCCCAGGGCAGTGGGCATGGCACCGAGCCTGCTGGAGTTCAAGAAGTGCTTGGACAACGCTCTCAGACACAGGGTTTGATTTTTGGGTTGTCTTGTGTGGAGACAGGAGTTGGACTCAGTGATCCTGGTGGGTGCCTTCCAGATCAGGATATCCTATGATTCTACAAGCCCATTCTTCCTGTTTGGCCTTTTAGTACTAATATGTCTGTATTGTTCCCCTTATTTTATGTGCTTTTTGCTGACCTTATTTATTCCTGTTCTTTGGAAAATTTTGAAGCAATAATCTTTTGATCAACAGGACCAGGATCTCTTAATAAACAGACTTTTCCTCCGTTTTATTGAGTAAAAATCCACATGTGTGATCCTTGTCATTTAATAGGAGAGGTAGCAGACACCATTGAGGAAAAGAATACTACAATTTTGTAGTTTGTTCAATAAGTTATAATTTGCTGTGCCAGACTCTCTTTTAGGCTTTCTAAAAACATATGTCTGTATGGAAATGATTTCCTTTAATTATAAAGACAGCTTCCTATTATACTGTATTACGAGTTTTGTTTCCATAGCAGTATCTTTCTAAAAGGCCATTCCTCAGCCTCAGATATTGCCTTCTGTTTAGGCTGATTTTTAAATGAATTCTTAATGCATTCTTACAAATATTCCATCCAGGTAAGTCTTATTAGAATATAGAATTTCATTTCTAAGTAGTTGCAGTCCCTAAACTATCAGAATTTTGGGATTTGACTGTAGTCTTTTCAAGTAAGAATCTCCACTGTACCTGTATGTGTGCACAAAAGCTTGCATTGTTGAAACCGAAATGCCCAAGAACCTGAATTCTGTTTTCCAGTATGGCAGATACCGACAGCCATATTTCTAAAGCTGCTTAGGCACCAAAGGATTTATGTAACCAGTAGGATAGTCAAACTCATCTGGCTATCTGTCTGTCATCAAAATAAACAGACTATTGATATTTTCCCAATCTTAACTTTAGTGATCGTAAGCATGTAGTCAGAGTATCCTAGAATCTCCAAACCATCAGTGGAGAGACAGAGACACCAGATAGAGAATTTTTCCTTTGTAGGACAGGTGTCATATGGGTCAGTCAAATTCTGGAGGTACATTTTTCTCCTTTAGCTGTAACATGGGAGCCTAAACAGCGTTGTCTAGTATTTAAATGGCTATAGATGCCTAGGGTAAATCCCATGTTATGTGACTTAATTCCCATGGAAACTGTGGGAAACTAGATTCAAGGGACTAGTTCAAGGAACCTATGTATGTCCGATTCATTTAAGTGTTCTCTGACCTGGTTCTCTTCCACACAGGGGTAAGTCTTGCTCCAGACCTCCTCACTGGTCTCAGGGGCTTGGGAATGCTCAAGGCAAGCCTTACCAGTAAAGACTGAGATGAAGTACCTCAGCATTGGGTACCTCAGCCTTTTTGTGTTCTTTATCACCAGGTCCACTGCCCCATTCAGCAGCAGGATCACTTCTTTTTTGCTTCCTTTCTGTGTTTGAGTTGTGTCAGGAGCTCTTTGTTCTTCCATGCAGACCTCCTGCCACCAAGCTTGACTTCCTGCACATCAGGATGGACCATTCTTGAGCTCAGAGGAGGAGACTAATAAAAATCAATGTAATCTTCTGGTTCCAGCCTCTCTAGGGCTGTCTCCCACAGCATCCTTCCAAGCAAGTCCTTGAACAGGCCCAGGCCTGCCCTCCTGATATCCAGGGTTGTGAGCCCCCTTTCTTCCATGTTCCTTTCTGAGGATCCTGAGACCCACCATCTCATGGACAGAGGAGCTGAGGTTGGCCCCAGTCTCCATATCCCCAACCATTTCTACCTTGTTTATAAGAGTAAGGTTCAGCAGGGTCCCCCCTTGTTGGCTCCTTGAACACCCATGTCAGGAAGTTACTATCAATGCACTCCAGAAATCTCCTGAACTGCTGGTGCTCCATACGTTTTTTAACTGTACAGTACTGCAGTAAAAATACATATTTCTATTTGGACCTAACTAACATGATTGTCTCTGCTTAATAATTTAATATCTAAGGCCTGAAAAATCAAACACTGAAAGCATTTATAAAATGATCTTAAAGAAGTTTTCAGCCCTGCTTTTTATGGTCCGTATTTATTACAAAGCACATAAGACTGGTTTTGAATAAGAACATGTCTATGGAGACATTTTTTTCATGTGAAAGGAAAATGGAAAAACAAAAAGCATTCAGAATTATTTTAACACATATTTCTATGTATGACTTGTTGGGATTCTTCCTTCTGTAGTACTTATATAGAAGTTTTCATGAGGGTAGCTGACTAGCTGTCCTCTGCTATGCAGGGGGAGAAACAGGGTCTTGTGGACATTCCACCTCAGTGGTGGAAATGAGAACAGAATACATGTACAAAGTGCAGAACAGCTGCTGTGGCCAAAGCCCACTCATTTTCATGAGTTGAATTATTTCTCTTCATGTGTTCAGATAATAAAACAATTTATTCTCATTTCTTCATCCTGTTAAGAAATAAGTATGTATGATGCAAAGACTAAGACTTATTATTAACAATGTGCTTAGACAGGTGAGAGGTAGTAAATGGAGACACTCTGGAGAAATATTTTGTATTACAGGGAAATCTTTATGAATATAGTAAAAGAGTGCATAAACAGCCTCCTTTTCATTTCAAGTGGTAAGGAATAGTGAATTTCTTGTAGAAAGGTGTCTTCCAAAAGTTATAGGACAGGATAAATTCGACAAAGTCCTTTCTTTGGGATCAAAATAACCACACTGTGGGCTCAGTCTGCAGCCATTTTTCAGGGCATAGCACCTAAGGCTGGAAGGTAAATAGAAAGTGCCTATCAGTGTGCAGTGCAAAGAGGCAGGTGAGTGCCCGCATACCTCTGCTGTGAACAGTGTTTGAAGCAGCAGCCCTGGCTAGGAGGGTAAGAGAAGAGGAGAGCGATGCGGGGATGCAGCGATGGATACCTGGAGGCGCGCTGCAATCTGGATGGGCGGCTGGATCTCAGCCTCCTCAGCTCTGCCAGTCTTTAGCTTGAAAAGCTCTGGGAAAGCGATTTGTCATGAAGTCAGTCAGTTAAATGCAATGATTATGTTCGTTCAAAAGCAAGTGAAAGTGGCACATGTTCAGTACAGATCTCCCAACCCTCTTCTTGATGGTAACAGAAGATTTGGGCGGATTTTCTGTTCAGAGGCAATCAGTGAGCATGGAGAGTGAGGGATGCAGGATGCCCTGGATGACCTTCAGAAGAATTATTGTTTCTTTCACTCATGCCTTCTCCCCCAGTCTCCCTTGTACAAGGGGAGCTACAGAAGCTTTCTATTTAAAAACAGGTGCATAAGTGGAGCTGTCGACTGCAGGGATGTAATTGATTCAGGACAACAGTGCCCCTAATCAGACAGCTGCTTTTGTCATCTTGCCCTTTTGTATGAGAGAGTAGGAAAATAACTATCACTATGTGTTTTTGTCAGGAAATATTCAGCAAATATTTGTGTGTTTAGAATATTCATTGAAATTATATATATGTTTAACACTTTTCCCTTCTTTTCTATTCCAAACTGTCAGGCTTTAAAGGATACAATTTAATTAACAGTGGCATTTTAATACAGTTACTGGCACTGGCTGTGCTGTATGCAAATAATTTATTTCAGGGAAATTGTATGGGGATTGAAAATGTTTTCTCTTTCCCAAGAAGTATTAGAATTCCTAATTGGCTGAAGCTTTGCTGATTTAAAAATGCATTTAAAGAAACCAAGATGCAAGTCAAGGGTATAGGGGGATTAAAGATACTGTCAGTCTTATGCAAATGTCTGTCACCCTGCACAAGGCTCACAAATTAAAATTGAAGTGCCGGTTTGCTGCAGCAGTCATGCTTTCAGAATAATCAGTGATGAATTCAACTGACATACCACAACCGTTTCCTAAAACCAGAGCATCCTTCTTGTATAACACGGTACATTTATATTGCTAGAGAAGATTTATATTGGTTTCATTCTACAGTCATATTTTTGGAAGTTGCTAGATATGAACCAAGTGCATTTGCTTGCCCTGAAGATGAGTTTTCTGTGTGCAGCGCCATGCTTGTCATTACAGATTAGCGCATCGTTTAGAGGGAAACAGAATAGATAGAATAGATAAAATATTTTGCATATGCATAATCAACACAATTGCAAATAAAGGCAAAAGTCTTGGGAGGCAAAACACAGCTGTAATGCTAATGCTGAGTGAATAATTTACTTGATGAATTTAGCCTCTGTGTCTGCTCACCAAATGTCCTCAAACATATTGTAATTTCTGAAAATTTAGCCATTCTTCAGAATTGCTGAACTGTTTTGTTTTTGATTTTATTTTTTACTCTTTGAATCACATGCAATTTGCGATTATAAAATACTTGATATTCAGCACCCAGGCTTGATTAGCTACCAGCCATTGATCGTGGAAGCATACCTCGTTTCTATCTTCTGCTTGGAGTGATGTAATTCCTTTAGGAATACCGTCTGCAAGCAGTTGGTCCGTGGCAAAGTGTTAGAAATTTATTTGTAGCATACTATGGCATGTCCCAGAATTAGTTGCTTTCCATATGTATGACAAAAATTTTAAACATACATAGCCACAGTCAGAAGGAAGGGCAAAAGATAAAATGATGCCATGTTTTCTGTGTGATATATATTCCTTTCTCATCACCTTTTCTTTTTTTTATCTACTTTGTTCTGGTTCGGCTTCTTTCTTGCTGTTTTTCTGTGGGAGGGAACGTTGACTTTCTGTTTTTTTTGCATTTGCTTTCCAATAAATCCACTAGCCAGGCACCACTCTTCAACAGCCTCCTCATTGGGTTTTACAAAGCATGACATTCAGTTATTCAGCAAGTTATATATACCAGAAAAAATAACGGCTGTATTTGTTCAGGGCTCTGTACTGGCGGAGTAGCTGCAATCAAGCTACCATACATAGGATGCTGTTAATAGTTCTGATTGCATAATCGTAACTCACATAATACAGGAAAATGAATATGATTGCCCAAAGCAAAACAGTGTTCGCAAGGAGCTCATAGCATGCCATTCTCTTTCATGATGCATTTGATGACCAAGTACAAAACCTTCCTAACTCAATAGCTGTTATTCAGGAACATGATTTATTTTTAAGTGGGAAAGGAAGGTCAAATTCATTTAACAGCACTGCAATTTCCCCACCTGTGTTTTTACTATGTCTAGATGTTGACTATCAAATCATGTTTCTCAAGGTTTTATTTGAGAAAATGATCCGGGTGCAGTTTTTACACGTTTACAACGTGCACTGTGTTTTCAGGAATTATTGGAAGTAAATCAAGCAGATCCTTGTGCACCTGTCGGTTTTGTTCCCTGTTCTGCATGCTGCCACCCCTGCCCACCAGCATTCATCCCCGCTGAGGCGCGCCGTGCTGCTGCTGGTCCGGTGGCTGCCTGGGGTCTGAGGGCTTTGCTCAGGGCTAAAGCTGTTCCTTTATGGATCCAAACTTTGCAATTTATTAAAGCAGCACACCTCAGTGAGTCATATTGGCTATTACTATCCTTCCACATCATGAAGCAACAATTTACAAACTGGAACTACCTTTTTTCTCTTCCCCTCTGAAAGTAATTATTAGCTACAAAGCTGTAATAAATCAGAGCAGTTAAAGATGGCCCAAGGGAGCTTTTGTGTGTGTAAAACCTTGTTAGTCGGGCTTTGGTTCTGTAAAAAGTCCAAACCAAGGAAAGTTCCTTGTCCCGTTTTATCTGAACTTTCAAAGCCATGAAGCTGGGAAGGTTTGGATCAAAGGTTCTTGTTGGGCCTTTCTTTATTTTTTATACTGTTATCAATGCTAGTTCAGATATTAGATACAGTTAAGTCAGTTCGCTTTGATTCCCAGGCTGCAAAAGAGTTAAACTGGGATGAAGAAAAAAATACATATTTCATATCTTCTGTAGATCTCCCTATGTTTACCCAGACCATTTAATTGTTTGTTACTCTGTATTTGAGCAAGGTTTGCCTTGAGCAGAGAGAGAGCTTGCTTAGGGACATGGTTTAGTGGGTGACATTGGTAGTAGGGTGGTGGCTGGACCAGATGATCTTGGAGGGCTTTTCCAACCTTAATGATTCTATGACGTGCTCCCAACAGGGCTAGAGAGCTAATGCCAGGCTACATTGGAGTGCTGCCACTGGCGGTGCTAAAAGGGTACTCACACTGTATGGGAGCTGCAGGCATTTGGGGTGCTCACAGAGGTTGCTGCAAACAGGGGCAGCTCAAGTCCTTGCATTGGGGTGGCAGCTTTATCTTCTGTTCTGCAGGTATATCTTGCACATGAGCAATGTTATTAAAAGTGCCTTGAAGGACTGCTGGTAGAGGTTAGAAAATATCTCATCAGATCTGATGTGCACTAAGAAATCTCCTGAACAAGAAGTTGGCTCCAACATTGTCAAAGACGGTGCTGTTACTGTGGTCTGGGCCAAGAAATACAGCAACTCTGCTGCTGCAAACACTGAAAACTTAAATGGTTTCTAAAACTATCCTAATTACTGAGCCTTTAGTTTTAGCTCAGTAAAATGAATTTCTTTCCTTAATAGAGAAGTCATCGCTCTTTTACAGCGAATTAAGTGAGAGTTTCTAAAGCTGATATATATGCTCTTTTAACAAACCGAATGGGACCAAGTTAATGGCAATTTTTGGTAGGGCAGACAAGGTTAAAAGCATTACTGGAGAGAGCAGAGACACATGCTGTCTAGAGAATATCTGTTGGCATATCTGAGAATGTTTGAGCAAAGGGAATTTAGTTATAAGCCAGAAGATGGAGTTCACTGTTTATATTTGTCTTTCTTCCTAACGGTAAATCTTCCAACCAGTTAGTATTTGTGAGGCAAAGAAATTATGGAGAAGGAAAAAATATTGCAGATGCACCCATTTAAGTTATATTGGGAGTATCCGAGGTACAAAGATGCACAACTGCAGAAGAAGGACACGGCCCTGCAGTGTGGTGTGGTTTGGGTATCCTGGCTGGTACACATCTTCTGCTCCACTGCAGCAAAGGTTGCTTTAGAGCCCATGTCGCTTTACAGCAGTCTAGACCAGGGCTAGCTGTCTGAAAACACTAGACTCCCATTAAAATAGACTCTTTTTTAATTAAAGAAGACATTGAAGTATGAAATGCGGTGGTAGAATAACAACGAAAAAGGAAAATTAAAGGTCTACAAATAATTCTTCCATTTCAAACAATAATTTAATGCCTGTGTCATCTCTGAGACAGTTAATGTCCAGTAGAGACATTACTACATCTAATGTACAGTTAATGAAGAATACGGAAAGCAGTTGGACTACAACTCTGCTGTACAATTGCTTCTGTGAATAAAATCATGACCAGATGGTATCAAAGCACTGTCGAAGCTGATTGATACTAAAACTCCATCTGACTTTGATGGGGAAAGAGAGGAGTCAGGATTTCCCTTCCCATATTTACCTACTGGAAAGACTTCTGACATCATTGAAAAGGGATTGAAATTCTGCTTCAACTTCTGTTGAATTTCTGTGAATTCTGTGAATTTTTCATGAAACACCTCCAATAAATAGGTTTATGCATTTGTGAGCTCTTCTGATCTAAAATAAATTCAGCAGGCTAACAAGTGCATGCTCAAACAACCAAGGGGTCTGATTACAAAGAGTGCATGATAACTCTGAAACAATGGCAAGATAGAGTCAAACTTTTCTCTTTAATTTCTCTGTGTTTATTTGGGGATAAATTGGGAAGAAAAAGAAACTTCTTCTCACCTGTAAATGACAAACTCATAAATTATCACAAATCCCATAAGCACTCCCACATATATTCCAAAGGCATGTTCCCAATGACAGCTATCTTCCCTGCTTCTAATAGATTAAAATCTGAATAGGAATTAGGGCTGGGGGCAAAAAAAAAGAAATGACACTGGATAAAAAAGTGAAGAACTAACCCAAGCTGTTACCTTTGCCTGCCTGTTTGGTCTCACAGTCCCTGCTTAGCTGAGCACTGAGAAGCACGAGCTTCTTTCTAATTCTCCTCAAAACTTAAATATCTTTCTTTTTTTTTTTTTTTTTTTTTCCTGTTAAAGCTTCAAGCTCTCTTGGAGATGTCACTCCCTCCTCCTAATAAAGATTTGCGAGTCATGCACATTAACTCCAGGCTCAACAATCCTAATTTATAGATTTTGTAGCTGTGTGAAAATGATGTACAGCTCCCAGCTGGCAGGCTCTGCGGCTGCTTCCTGGAGCCCTCTGAGTCCCAGTTGGACTGCTCTCACGCTGGGCTCCTTCCAGCTGCTTTAGTCACCCCTTGCTAAACCTGCTAACGAGAAGCTGTTGCCCATTCTCCTGTGGAGGGCCTAGTGGCAGCAGCAACAGCTGGCAAGTTTTAAGCTTATTTACTCCTTTTTGGCAACTCCTTTCCCAACTGGAAGGGGCATCTGAGAGGTTGTAGTGGCAGCCCTTCTGCTCCCCTTGCCTGCTGCGTTGGCCCTGCAAGCACATGAATTCTCTGTTCGTGTTGCTGCAACGTCTTCCAGTTTCAATCCAAAACCAGCAGGAGGGTCTTTGAAAGCAGTGATTAGTTTGCATTTCTCCATAATGTCATCTTCTTGGAAATTGTATTCATCAGTGAACCTCTGTGACAAAGCAGAGAACATCTGGCCCTGGGAAGGCAAATACTAGGTGAATCCCTAGTTTGACCATTGTAAGCTATGAAAAATGACTTTCCATCTTAAGAAGATGATATTTACTTGGCATTGCCTTGTATCCATAAGTCTTTACTCCTTTTACTCTTGCCAAAATAGTTTTTTTATTCTAAGAAGAAATGTCAGAGTTGAGAACTTCAAGACTTTTTTTCTAAAATTGTTGCTGTTATATGGAAGATGCATGAAAGTTATAATGATGGGGAGAAGCGTAAAAGCCTTAAAATAGACTTTTTTTTTTTTTTTTTTTTTTTGGAACTGGAATGATGCAATGAAATGAGTAGTTACTGCAGTATAAATCACTGTTTGGCCCACACTCTGAGTACTTCTGCAGTTTTTGGTAATTCCATGTAAGGTCCCTGTAATTTTCTCAGCATGTGCAGTCAGTGTTGCCATTTCTTTAAGTTTAGCCCTTTTCACACGTGCTGCCAGTATTTTCTAAATGTGCTTGTAGGGCTGAGTGGTGGCAGGCTTTTCTTCACCTGTGAAGAAACACAGAAACAGGAAAAAGGGTCTCATAATTCCTTAAACTGTACTGTCACCAAACCCTAGCTAGTTTCCAGACAAAGCAAATATTCACTTATGTTTTTATACCACAAAATCCATCATTTCAAACCTGCTGGATCAGTGACAGCAAACTCTGGTTTCTGAATATGCACTTTACTTGTTCAGACCCTCAGGCCATACAGGAATGACAACTTTTCTCTTCCAGAAATGAAATACCTCTGATATTTTGTAGAAGTATTCCAAGTTTTGCAGATATTGACGATCAAGAGTTCATATTTTGAATTGGAGTTCAGATAGTTATTGTATGTAAAACTTAATACTTTCTCTTTACTCAGCCTATATTCACCAGCTATTTAGAGTTGGTTGATGACAAGTGGCAACTATACTAGTGAGTGTATTTTTCATATGTTTATATGGGATTAGATAGGATCCAATCTGATGGGTTGAGATCAAACGTGTTCTTTGATACACCTGGTGAGTCCAATTTTGGAAGCTGAAATGTTGGGGCAGGCCCAGCACTGCTTGAAAGCTGCTGATTGGGGAGGTGCCAAAACCCAGGTCATGGTCTGGGGGCTCTGAGGCCTCTGGCTTTTCAAACAGCAGGACCAAGTGGAAATGTTGGGAGGTCACCTGGCTGGCACCTTGTACTGAGACTGTGCCACAGCTTGGCACATGCCGTCACAATTGAGTCTGCTTTGAACCAGTGCCAGACTGGAATAAAAGAAGTCAGGATATCAAGTGTGGCATTAAAATACTGCGTGCATGCTCCTTGTTTATGCTGTGCAGTTTCTTTTTCTTTTCATTCAGTTTGTTTAGTTTCCGATGTTGGCTTCCTGAATTTATCCAAGGAGAACCAAAAAGCTTTAATAGGTAATAAAATGAAGCCTTTTACAATGACAGTAGTGAAAATAAAAAGATGTGATGCTGCATTTTTATGTAGTATTTTGGGTGGAGGGTATTTCTTTATATGTCTTTTATTTATTCTTTTATTTCTTAATATCAGTATCCTGAGAGATATAGAAGATTTATTGTAGAAGTCAGAGCATGGGAAATGTGGATATTCTGAACCAAAATCATAGGAACCAGAAAGTCCCGAGTTGCAGGTTGTTCCTGATGGGGGTGAAGGCACAGTACGCACTCACAGACTTTGCAAAGATGCAGAGACATCTGGGGTAAGGCAGTCAGAATTAGCTGTCTGTGTGCCTGTCTGCAGGGAAAATTTGCCAGTGTAATTAAATTGCTCCAGTTACACAGGTACAGCTCCTCGTACGGTCACTCTGCTTTCCGGAGGAGTGCCCAGGCAGGGAGTTTGTGCCAGTGTAACCACGGCAATGTGCTGCCGTACAAGCACGGCGAGGCCATTTGCCAGCTGCTGCGTGTCGGGTGGCTGCCATCTGAGATGCTCAGGACAGCGCTGTTCAGAGTGAAAGAAATGCCGAGCTGCACCAGGGCCATAGGCAGGACACGTGTTCCCATCAATGCCCTGAAAATACACGTCTGAAGTCATAAATTCAATCACTTCCCTAAGTATAAGCTCCAGCTGCCTTTGAAAATCTATCGCCGCTTTCTCTCACAGGTCAATTTGACAAAAAGATGAGATTCATTGTTCAGCAGTCTCCTGACGCTTCACCCAGTTTCTCACCAGCCCCCTATTTCCCCATCTCGTCTGTGGCTGCAGCTGGATTCCTGTCTGAGGGAAAGGTGGGAGAAGGGACTGGGTGAGGGGCTGGGATAGTGGGCGACCTGCCTTCAGGTCCTTGCTTTAGTGCAGACATTCTGCGTGGCCTTGGGTATGACAGCCCCTCTGCGGCTGCCTTTGTGCCCCGTGACATCGAGGAGCAGCACATCTGAGAGGCAGGGAAGAGGAGCGAGCTGTGATAACAGCGTCGGAGGAGATGAGCTGCAGAGGAGGTGCTGGAGGAGAGGTCGGGCCAGCATCTTGGCTGCCTTGCAGCTCCCAGGAGACGGGGACTGGAAAGCTGCCCTCCTGCAGCAAATCCACCTTGCCCTCCCTCCTCTTCCCTTACTGAGTGGTCTTCCAGAGCCTTTACTGCCCCAAGCAGGTGTTCTTGCATCCTAATGCACTAAAAAGCATCTTTCTGAAGAGGGATAAATCCTATTGAAAACCCTTGTGACCTGTGATTATTACAACCAGAACAAATAATTGGTTTTAAAGCAGGAAGGTTCCTGATGCTTCTCAGGCAGTTTGTATTGTCCTGTGAAGAGCAGGCTGCAGAAAGGCAAGCCGCATTCAGACAAAGGCGTTCTACAGAAATTGATTTTTGAATGGACAAGGTAGCACAGTTCATTATGGGACAGGCTCTGCTGTTACTCTCAATGTTTGCTAACAACACGTTCAGAAAAAATGGCAGCACCAGATGTTAATGCTGGATAATGAAAAGAGGGGAAAAAGAAAAAAGCAAGCCAGACAACCGAGCTAAAGCTAGGTTACTCTTTTTTCTTCATCATCCAAGTGCAGCTTCCCATGCTTGGCCCCGTCTGAACTGGAGGTACTGATTTGGTTAGTGGCTTTTGAACGGTGTTCCTGAACTGCTGAATATTTTGTTTGTTCGCCAGTTTGCATAATTTGCTCTTACTTGTCTTACTCCAGTCTCTGTCTGAGGGAAAGCACATATCTTACGTGGGAACTCTATTATACAGTTGTTAAAAGCAGCTGTTTGAATCCTACTATTCAATCTTTTCTTTAATTCATTTCAAATGGGACAATTCAGATTGTGACTTCAGTTCAAGAATATACAATGAGGGTAATCAAATGTCTTTATATAGCCTGAAATTTGTGTCAAAAAGAGCTGCAAAAAAAGGCATCCAAATGCAACACTGAAAGTTAGATGGCAATTGATTTCTACCATGTGATCTCGCAGTCGTTTTGCTGGCCTCAAACAAGCTCAGAAGCACTCTGCTGTGTTTTGTACACCCTGGAAATAGGGAGAGAGCCTCACGAATGTCAGGGCACACTGATGTTAAACGTACCTTCTGTGTTTCAGGAGTGGCGTTTACTCATGGAGCTGCAGGCATACAAATTAGCGTAAAAATGACGGGATCGGTTAATATCTTATCTATGGTCACACCACCTGTGTCAGCATTAGCAGATTGGAGAGGCAAGCTGCTGCTTTTGGCCACGGGATGGATGGGGCTGGCTGTCCAGTCTGGTCCTGGGCCAGAAGATGGGACAGGACGAGGAGAGATGCACTCGCTGGGCCAGAGCTGCCAGCTCCATTCCCTTTCTTTTCCCAGCCCAGGTTCAGTGAGCAGCTCCGTGGGCAGCCCTCAGCTGAAATTCACCCTCGTGGGTTTCCTCTGGTTAAGCATCGCTTTTATTCCTGCTCCCCAGAGAACTTTTCAAGTAGAAATAGCTCGTTCTTCTCATTTCTTTCAACATGCAAAGCAGAGCAGTGCTGTGCCCTTTCAGATACCTGACCGGGTCTTTGTTGGTGGGTTTTTTTTCGAGAAAGCAACCCAGGGTGGCAAATTCAGCCTGGGCTTTCAACCCAATAGGCACTACTCGAATGTGTGCAAAACCTGAGATGCTTTTCTCTTGTAGCTATTCAGGGGGGAAGTGCACGGCGCATTTAGTGCTTTGTAGGCTTTGTCTACGTGCAATTTCACCGGCAGTGTAATCATCTTTGGTAAGTTGTGCAGCGAGTTTTCTCCCAAGGCATCCTTCGGGGAAGGGCTTGCTCATCGGCGGCTGCCGAGGGGGCTGCGCGGCGGCAGACGGGGCTGCCACCTAGCGGGGCCTTTAAAAATGAAAGCAGTAGGGGAAAAACCCTACTAAACGTCCCCCAAGGGCTGAGCTTGGGGCTGGCGTCGGGGGGTTAGCCAAGAATGGTCCCGGAGGGGAAGCCCACGGTGCGTGGGGCGCCGCCTGCACAGCATTTCCCCGCGCAGCCTGGCTCCCGGGGGCTGTGGGTCCGTGGGATGCTCCGTGGGCCGCTGTGGGGTGGGAGCAGGGGTGGTGGGGGCTCCCACGGCATCAGGGTGACTCGGGGGAATCGGCGCTGTCGTGTGCTTTGGTGTTTCAGGAGTAAACCTCCGCAGAGGGCATAACCTGTGTCTGCTGGAGAGGTCCATGCTAAAAAAACTCCCCCTTCCTCCCGCCCAAAACCCAAACGGAAGACAAATGCAGGACAAGCTCACTTCAGCAGACCAAAGAAGAAGGGAGAGAGCACGCTCTGCTTATGCACAATATCACAACTTACACATGATGTAGAGGAAGGAGCTGAGATTCTGTCCTGACCTGGTAATCTTAACTGTATTTGCAATTTCTCCCCCAAATTAAATCCTTCTGATAAATGTGATAATGTGCTTTAAATAATTTAGCCATTCAAACTGTTCCATCCACTTACCTGCTATCTATTCATTGAAATGAAATGATGCCTTTGGCTTTTTTCTGAGCTCTGGACTTGAAAATACAGACTTATTTGTCATTTGCAGCCACCTCATATCAAAACTTGCTAGTGTAAGGTTGCTGGTGTTTGTGCTGTACTCTGGTATTAGCCACTGCAACACCAGCAGTCTGCTTATAGCACAGAAAAGTTGGTGCATTGTGTGTGTGCTCCCCTGCTGTACCACACCACCTTACTGAAATCAACAGAACTGAGCACGTTGGAAGGGGGAGAAAATTTGGGGTTGTTTATGACATTCTTGGATAGAAATAGATGAGGCAGCTGAGGCACTGTGCTTTATGATGGAGACCTGTGGATATAAACAAAACGCTACAGGATTCCCTTGATGCTGTCCCGTCTCCGTGACTTTGAGTATTTAAAACATGATATTCTTCATGAAAACTGAGCGTCTCCTAAGCAATGTGATTCCAGGAGCTGAAACTTTAAAAAATAAAGCTACTAACTATCCTCAGTTATGAAAATTATGTTACTGAATTTGAACGTATTGTTTAGGGGGAGGGAGAGTTGGTCATTTTTTGTTTTCAAAGCATCAGTGGATAGCATGTATTAATGCATATATTAGCATATATAGCATAATATAGCATATATTAATGAGGAATGAGACAGACCTGTCCGTCCGTACTGATAAATACTGCCTGCCCTATCACAGCCAGAAGCCTGGGGGAGGGATGGGGATCCAACCACTGCTTTGCTAAGAGTCAGACCGGGAGCATGATGGCTTCGAGCCTCGGACATTTCCTTCCCATCAACTATCAAACCTTGACTTAGCCTTCACACAGTATTGTCAAGGAGTTTGATAAATATCTTGCAGGTTATTTATAAAGTTTATATAATTCTGGCTCATTTTTGACAGGTAATCTTATCACTCTGTGCTGCTACCTAGCTTGTGTTGGTTTTCCCATGCTGCTGGATTGCTACGTTAAGTTGCTTGCAGGGATTGTGCCACAGCTGCATGAGGAACTGAAGTTTAAAAATCTGTTTGCAGGTCTGAAGGGGAGAGGGGAAGACAGATAAAATGTGTTGTTTATGGGGAAACTTTGGAAAAGAACAAATGAACCTTGGTTTTGTTTACACTCAGGATCTCTGGTTGACAGAAAATTGCTTCACCTTCCAGAATACAGGATAGTAATTCCAGTAATTGGTCGCAGCCTCCTATTAATGGATAAGCAAGATGTGTAGGAAGCCTACAACAAGAATGATGCAATTTACAGATCCACTGGAAAGTTCAGCGGAAGATGACTTTTTCCTCTTTCCTTCTGTCTCTTTTGACTGAACAAAGATCTTCACTGGTTGTGTGTCCTATCTTTTATCACAGGCAACTTTTCTATAACGAATATGTGCTGTATGAGGAATCCATGTAAGCACAAATCCACGTTTCACATACATTGTGCCAGTTACAGAGACTGCTGGCATCACTCCTCCAGAGGTAGCAGCACCTATTAATGGGTTTTTCTTCCCCTTCCAGAGCTCTGTGTATATTGTGTGAAATAAAGCACAGTCAACAACCTAAGTACAAACTTAAGTCAGATGAAAATAAGGCAGCTGGCAGTAATCAGGTATTTCCAGGAGGAGTTTTTGTTTGTTTGATTTGGTTTGGTCTGGTTTTCAAATAAGCTTAAAATTGCTGTTCTCATTCTGGATAGCTTGTGAGATCTGCTAAGGAAGAAATACTGACCCACTTCCTTGGGCAGGAGCTAAAAATGCATTTTTTAGAATGGTGAGGATTTTACTGTGCATTCTGTAATTCCACGCTGATGTTAGTGTCCACAGTGTGCGTGTACACAGATAAGCATCTCGAGTTAGACTGGCTGCAGATGAAGAGAAACACCATCTGCTGCTACCAGCCCCAAAGTCTACTGATCTACTGGGATGCCTTTGGTGCCTTCTGCTTGAGATAGCTCTTAGTGTTTCTCACACCTCCCAGCGGACTTGATTTTGGTGTCCCAGCTTCAGTTTGGTAGTGAAAGGACACCTCTTACTGCAAATTTTCATTCCTTTCAAGGTTTTCTGCTACAGGACCTATAAAGACAAAAAGAGCGGTTGGAACTCTTCCTGTGTTATTGATAAATGAAAAGAGGACTGAAGAAAATGAAGTAAAGTTATAACGAAGATTTTCCTAGACAATTTTTTTTTCCTTAAAAGTCTTCATAGTATAATAATCAAGGACGATTGATGATGATGAAGTTTTCCTTAGCACACTTGTGTCCAGATTTTACTAATCTTGATATTGTTTGCATTTGGAATGATTGTCTGAGATGAACAGAGACCTTTCTGCCTCATTTCCTCTTTATTTATCAATTCCTTTCTGTTGTATTCTCATTTACTGCTCTGTAATAAATAGGAAAAAGAATTCCTCTCACACCTGAGACTTTGTCGTTAGAAATGTTACCATTTCATTTAATAATTCACAGTAGTAAAACTGACTCCAGTGCTAGGGAGTTTGTTTACAGTTCAGAACTGTAGGATTGTGTGATGAAAATACACCCAGATTATTCTGGCATGCCAAAAGGAGATCATTTGCACAGATAGCAGTGGGGATTTGTAGCAGGGTTGTGTTTGATCGCTTTACCTTTGTCATAAATGATCCAAACCAACTGTTTTCAGTGATATTTTACAGTGGTGGACACTGAGCATATAATATTTTTTAATATCCAAGGGCTAGAACTACCATGGCTGCTTATACCTCTGCTACACTTCTAGCTCCTTTCTCATATTTTAACTTGATGAGTCTGATCCAAGTTCCATTGGCATTAATGAAGAACATTCATTGACTTCAATAATCTTTGAATTGCATCTAGCATCAACCACATTAGCATAATCAAGTGAGAGGCAATTGTTATGGATGCATTATTTAGCACTGATTGGGGAGGTACCGTGAGCTCCAGCGTCAGCTGGTGTTAGATGTTACGTTATAAGGGCTTGATTATTAAATTACTATCGCAGGTTATGAATCTTTCGGTTGTGCTTTCATGTCTTAGAGTGCAGTATTCTGTATTTATATTATAGGTCCCCTAAAGAATACATTAAAAGGGGTCAGCTTTTTTATATAATTTTGGAATCTGTAACCTGCTCTGTGAAGTGGCATTTCACACAAGCCCAAGTGAAGCAAGTGTCAGAATGTGCCTCACATTCTTGTCTGCATCACGTAGCGAGACACATCCTGCATTGCTGCAGATAAGGCGCTGACCTGACCGCACTCATTCATGCATGAAGTGGGAGAGGGAGCAGGCCAACTTTCTGATGGTGTTAATTTGAGTCTGGCTCCTGGCACGCAGCGCTCCTTAGCTGCTGAAGCCCATGAAGACAAAGAAGATCAAACTACCGCTCCACATCCTGGAATAACTTTGTCACGCCCTGAATCAGGAGGTGTGATCAGCTGTCAAAAAACAGGCAGTAGCAAGAAAGAAGCATACTGCTGGCAGGCCTCACACCTGTGCAAAGCCCTCACTCTGCGGTTTTTAGTGCCAGTGTTACTGAACCAGTGTTTGGAGCCACTGGAGGCTCCAGTGTGCCCAGGAAGTGAGCGTGGTTGGGAAAGATTTGTTATGTGCAATGGCACTTGTTATTATTTTTTTAATAGTATTCAGCTTGACTGAAGCTCGAAATATTTGCAGCGCTAGTTGTCAACAGTTTAAAAAACATACTTGATCATAACTGGAATGAGCAATGTCAGAGGCCACAGTGGTGTGGGAACAGCAGACAAGGTATTTTCAACAGTGATACTCTCGAGTTTGTTAATGTTGCTGGAGCAATTAAAAATAGTTTTGTCAGTGATCAGGGTTTTTCCAAAGAGCTGCAGGGGGCATAGGTCTGTGCTGTAAGCCAGCTGCTTGCCTTCCAGGAGCACATAATTTCATTCATTAGGTTTGCTATTAGCAAAGTACAAAATGATTAACTGTCATATTAGCCAATGCATAGACTTGTGTCAGCAATTAGGAGAGTTTTACTTAGATCCTAACCTCCAGGCTGATGGACTCCTGTGCCAGCTCAGGACTTCATCAGTCAATAAATGTTGATCTGCAACCTTATTTCATGTTGCAAAAACCAAGCCTCACCCTGTAAAACAGAAGGGAAATATTTCTCTGCCTTGTCAGATTGGAATAAAGATGCTGGAGAAGTAGGCGCTTTAAATTCTGGGACAGAGAAACATGTGCCTGTTGTATTTGGCGTGGCAGTGTCACAGTGGCTGTCCTGGTCACCCAGGGTAAGAGAATAGGTGGCATGTGGGTATTTAACATGAGCACTGAGGTCTGCTTAAAAACAGGCCCTTGAAATCACAATATCCTTGTAGTCCTTATAGGAACCAAACCAAATCTGTCTCATAAATCAAAGAAGATGTGCTGTTGGGCTAGGGATTAATATTTGTAAGAAATTATTTACAGGTGCATGATTTAAACATGTAGCTATTTACATAGGTATTGAAATTAAAATGTAAAGCTGGGGGACTCCCGCCTGGTACAGGCAACAGCTTGGAGCTAGATGATGGACATGTGAAAACGTTCAAACCTTGTTTTCTGAGGGGATCAATATAAAAGAACTTCAGGCAGGGTACATAAAGGTGATTTACTTTTCACCTTTTTCTGGCTTACTGCAGAAAAAATGTAATTGAACTTCAACTGGTCTCTGAATTATTTGGCCTTCTGTTAAGGTAGCAGAGGGATCTTTGATAGATGTTTATTATGATCCTGATGGAAGATTTTATGCTGTGCGTCATGAGAATCAAGGGAGAGAAAAAAAAAAAAAAAAAAAGGAAAAAAATAGACTTTTAAAATGGTTTCTACTGTGTGCCATTTCACCTCTGTGGTTTCTCTTGCCGTCTCTATCCCAAGTTCCCACTTATATAGCATCCCGTAATCCATAAGCTGCCATCACTCACTCCTTGCTCTTCTTTTTCACCCTCCCTTCCAAGTATTAATCCAAAGCCAAGAACTCAGCCGCTTTACCATTTTCACCAGTTTAACTCCACAGATTTTCTAACTGTTGACATTTTTCTCTAGCCTTTGAAAGAACTGGTATAAGACAATGTAATTTTCAGTCGAAATGAAATTTCATTACAGATTAAAATGGTCCTCGAGGTAAAATGACTAAGAGAAATGAAGTAATGTTATCGGGGTAAAGTAATTGGGGTTTACAAAATTTTCTGAGTGCTTGCAGCAGAGCCCGGCTCAGGACGTATTTCCACCCGCTGGGCTCGACCTAGGGCGTTCAAAACAACAGACAGGGCAGCGGAGACATCCTGGTTGTGACTGGAAAGCCCAGAGGGTTCGGGATCCTTTTTAACGGGACAAAGAGGTCTGTGTTTCACCCAGTGCCAGGAGGATTGTATTCGTTTGCCAGCTTGCAGGGTTCACGGAGCCAAGCAGGAAAAACATACATGCCGATAAGGAACAGTCTGCTGGCTTTTGCACATCAAAGAGGCTGAAAAGCCCTAATAATAGATATATTGCTGAACAACATCCTTTCTAGTTATTTACTTCTGGACAGATACAGGATGGTGGGCATCCTGTTTTAGTCCATTTTGTTTGCGCAAGTAGAACACTGGAGCGATTAACCGCGATCAAGCGCCGACCAACAGTAAGTTGGTGCCACACCGGGGCTGACTGGCTCAGGCAATCCGCAACGGCACCACCGCATTGTTTTCCTCCCTTGCCGCACAGAAGCCGACCAGTTCCTCACAGGGCCGTTTCGCAGCCCTGGGCTTCCCTCCCTGACCGAGCCGTGCCGGCCCGACCCTCCTCGTCCCCCCGTTCCCCTCAGGCCGGGCCGCCCTCACGGGCCGCGGCGCTCCCCTCCGCCCGGCCGCACGGGGGCGCTGCGCCGCCGGCCCGGCCCGGCCCAGGCTGTGGCGGCCGCGGGGGCTCCGCTCCCCGGCTCGGGACGGGCCCGGCGGCTCCGAGCTGGCGGCTCCATGGGGCCAGCGGCCCTCCGCCGCCTCCTGGCGGCTCTGCCTCCGGCCGCCCTGCCCTCCGCCTGTCGGTTTTAGCCAGAAATTCGGTTTTGAACCTCCACGAGGTTCACCTGTGAAGGCAGGTCGCCAGGCTTAGGGTTAGGCAGGTGAAGCAAACGGCAGGTGTTAGGCTGCGGTCTGCCAGTTAGCAGGCAGTCACTGGGGGGGTCACAGCCCCCCCGTTTCCATTTACTGCGGAGTTGTTCCTAAGCACTTCAGTCTCTCATCTCAGGGTACAAACAGGGTCTGTACATATGTGGAAAAGAAATCACAGCATTTAGTGTCTTGCTATCCCCATTTCTCAAAAAAAAAAATGCACTGTAATTTCTTCTGTGTTTTTGTTGGAAGTTCTTTAAAAATTGTTATAACTGGATTTAATTAGGTTTTTGTAACTTCTTCCTATCACAGTCCTTTCCGTGCATTAATCTAGTTATGCATCGTGGCAGCGTGGATATTTTTAGCACGCAGCTTGGGATGAACTTGATGTTGCTTATATGCAGAGCAAGCATGAATCCACGCTCGTGCTCCATACGTACAGCGTAACTCCATACACCTTCGGGACTTTGACTTCATAACTGCGAGCCTCTGGTTTGGAGCTATCTTTCTTTTGGCTGCACACAGCACCCAGTAAAAGTTCATATCTGGCACGTCATTTTTGAGGTGTGGCAGAGTTATAGATGGTAATACGAGTTGAAGTTTCACAAATGAGTATCTTAGAGACATGTATGATTTCTCGAGTTCCCTCACTGTACATTGTGCAAGCATTCAGTTAGCTGAGGCATACTTAACTTTTGAATCATAAGGAAAATGCCACTACCCAGCTTGCTTGCAAACTCGTTTGCTTAGAAGCCTCATTGCATCAGCAAAAACAACAGCGTGTCTGTAGAGTGCTGTGTGGAGCACAATGTTTTCTTTTCTTCGTTCAGTAATTTAAATGGTTGGAGCGATACTTTTGACAAGGAAGCAGTAAGTTCGTTGTTATGGACCGTTTTTCACGTGAAACTGAGTTTTGGAATAAAGTGATGGTGAGTAAACCATGTGAGCGGGGAATGGGGGACTATTTTTGTTCTGACTTTAATTCAGCAGTTTCTGAAAACTAAGATGGAAGTGATTTTCCTATTCTGACTGCAGTATGTTTCTCATTAAATGGGAAACATAACATATCGATTGAAGCGGGGGGAGATAGCACCAGCCATGCTCACTGTCGTGTTCCATGAGAAAGCGGAATGTGAATGCTGTGCTAATAGCGAGATACAAGTCCGATCCTCAGTTAGTTGTTACGACTTCTTCTGAAAGGGAGACATGTCAGCTGATTGAACAGATGTATTTTGTCCAAGCAGCTGCTTTTAACGTAATAGGAACCTAGCTGTTCAAAATCATTTGTGGAATTGTTACCTATGAATTTAAAGAGGTGTGGTTTTTCTTCTTCTTTAGAGAAAAAGGAAAAATAAAAATAAATACTAATTTCATTTCCAACGGGAAATTTTTTTAAATGGCTAACTATGATTATTGTCTTTCTGGAAACTGCATTCTCTGTATTAACTGTTTTCTGCATGTTCTGTATGTAGCCATTGTCTTTTTTTTTTTTTTTTTTTTCTTTTTTGCCATCAGAATTCAAATAATATTTTGGTCATTGAACTATCAGTTTCATCCAAAGAGGGTTGCATGTTTCTTTTCTTTTTCTTTTCTTTATTTTTTTTTTTCTTTTTAGTAATAGTCTTTACCCATAAGACTAAAAAGGCCAGACAAAATAATAGGTGCCTAAGTATAGGGAGGTAACCAGATGCATAGCTGCAGGTTAGGACAAGTAAACTTTATTGTGCCTTCTCTTGTTGCTGATGGTAATCAGGACGTTCATATTAGCCTGATGAAAAGGAAAAATCAACTGGAGGTTTTCTGCAGTAACTTAGGGATCACATTTTTCTGAGGGAGAAAGGCAGCATGATCTACTTGGTAAAGCAAGCGTATGATCAGTGTGTCTGGCTTATCTCCTCAGGCTCTGCCATAGGCGCACTTACGTGAGCTCGAGGGAGTCAGTGTACCACCGATTTGACTACACTTGCTTACAAAGTGAATTGTGCTTTGTTCACATAGTGAGCTACCCCCAAAAATTTTTGTTTCAGTATTTTTAAATATCAGTAACTTCTGTCTACTCCACGGGGCAACTGTGATTCTTGCTTTGGCGGTGTATTTAGTCTCTGGTGACACCGTTCCAGCCATTGCTAGCTCTTTCTTCCATACTCAGCATTGCTGTTGGGAGAGAGCAATTAATACAAAACGTGTTCCAGTCTGAGAAGACATATTTGTATTTCCTTCTTTTAAAAAGCCCCCAAAGTAAGTGTTTGGCTGTCCGACTGTTGAAGATACGGGCGTACACAAACAAGTTGCATTTTAGAAATGTATGAGCTATGCTAATCTTTGCCCATATAATTTAGTTCATGTTTACAAGCTATGAACTTCTTCATTTTGCTGTCTTGTATAAATGATTTGTACAGAAGTCATTAGCTTGTGACTGCAGGTGTGCAAGTGGAAGTGATTATCCTGTTGAACCTTTAGGCCATGATCTGGTCATAAACCAAAGGTTTTGCTACCTCTGGGGCTGCCTGAACGTGCACACTGAGCATGTTCCCATGTGGGGAAGCTACCTTCACAGTTCAGTTATTTCAGGTGAGCTCGTGTCCATGGCAGCTTTGGAAATGTTTCTCCTTAATGCTTTGATAACTGGTTGAAATACTTCTTAATATAAAAGTGAGAGAGCAGCTCGGTTTGTTCTATTTCTGAAGTGGATGGTTTTCCTCTGCCTCTCTCCCAGAAGAGTAGCACTTTTCCTCACTCGCCTACTCGCCTGTGGTCTCCTCACATCAGTAGCAATCCTCTGTATTGGATTATAGGACAGTGCCATGTCATGTGTCAAAGGTAAAAAGAAAAAAACTCTTTGAGGGATGCTAATGCTTCAGTGACAATGCTGGAGCCATTCTCCTGATCACAGGTATTTTTGCTTACCTCAATTCCAGTTCTGTGCTTTGATAAAGAAATTCAGAATAACCAGCATGTCAGGGTAAAACGTGTAACGGTGGTGGGAAGGTGTTTAATGCTACGCTCTGACCTTGAAATCCGGGCTGTGGGAGGGAGATGATTAAAGCATCATGGCTAGGTGATGCAGGACAACCAAATCCTGTGGAAAGATATTTTTCCAGTTTGTGTCAGATGCTGATATTCATCCATCTCGTGGGCTCAGGGGTGCCCTTGCCATCACTGCCACCAGCTGAAGCACTCCATTCGCCACGCAGCCAGTCACCAACATCTCCTGGTGAAGGGGGGGGTCTCAATGCAAATCTAGAATAGTTGTGGCTTGCCAATCAGTGGTGTTCATAACAGGCTGTGAGGAGAGCTCTAAATAATGGTTGTCAGGTCACAGGTTCAGCGGGTTTTGTTCTGTCTGTCTAAGCATCGGAACAGGATATGCGGGTGTTTGCTGCTGGCAGTGTCACTCTGCTACGATTTTTGGGACATAGTTCAAACACTTGGCTCTGCAAAACTGTAAGTTAACTGGATGCGTTGCCAGTTTCACCATACAATGGAAAGGGATCACTCTTTCCTTAAATTAAAAGCGCTAAAGCAAAAAGTTACTCTAAAAAGTGCTTGAGGTGCCATAAAAGCACTTGTAGGTTTTAAGCATGGATTTTAAAAGCACAGAAGAAATCATGGTTTAAAGAAAAAGTATCCTTTCTTTTGAACTCAGGTCTTCCACAGTATCAGATATAGTTGGGCTGCACCTTCTCCTTGTGACACGTTTTGGAAATGCTGATCATAGTCACCTTCTCTTGCCAAGATGAGGTTCCCAGTGTTTTTGAGAGGCCTGCTCTTGTCTACGTGCAATCTGCCAACATCCAAAATGCTTTACCCAGGGACTGCTGATCCATTTGCGTGGTAGGTCATGGTCCTGCTGCTTTTATGGTAGTAAGGTAGTAGACAGCAGAACATTCTGGAATACATTCCATACGCAACTATTGTGGAAAAATATCTTTTTTTTTCCCCTTCCTCCTAATTCTTACTCCCATTTTGCTACCTCAATTTATATTTTGCATTTCTTTTTCATCCTGTCTGTGGAACTAACCAAAAGCATTGCACCTGCTGCACACCCACGATTGTTCTCTGTTAAGCCATCCAAATTCCGAAAATCCCAACCCAATATTTGCAGGTAATCTGCTCATCTGGAAGACAATAACTTTCTAGGATCATGTTGAAGGCTATGTGCTTCCCCAGAGGAAAGACACATACATTGATGTGTTTATGCTTCGTAATAATAATATTTGTCCATGTGAGAAAGTGTGAAGTTTTTTTTCTTCTGCCACACCATATGGCTTATGACTATTTACAATCCAAACAACAACAGCTGCTGCTGTGTAAGAGAAGTCATTTTTCTGAGCTGGAGATGCGCTGAGTAGTGAATGACAAAGTATATGTCCACAGATGTATTCCAAATACCCGAATTTACCACTCAACATCCTGTCTGTCATTCTCTTCTTGGAAACTGTTGGAGCTTTTTTTTTTTCCACGCTTAGCTAATGGAAAGAGCTTTGACAGCTTGGTTTGGGAGTTTTTTCATGTTTTGTATTTTACTTTTATATGCTTATAGAGAATCTGTGTCAGACGACCGCTTTCCAAAGAGGAGAAGGGAAGGACGTCCTGGTCGGGAGCTCAGCAAAATGAAACTGTGAATCACGCTCTTAATCCCTTTCACAGAAAAGCAGTTGACTCTTACAGTCAATAGCTGAGAAGTTTCTAGTTGGGAAAATAAACCAGATAGCCTTTAGACCTTTAAAACACGGGTCACTTACTGCCCTTTGTTGCTGGCATGCATGGTCTGGATTTGCGCAGTACACAGATACATACGTACCCTGTGCATCTCTCAGCCATTTCAGGCTCCTGTCTGTTGTCTGTTTGAGGCTCTTTTTTTTTGCGGTTGTCCACTGGGCATGTTGATGAATTCCTGAGTTTTTGTATCAGGCTTTGTAATAGGTGACTTACCATTGTCAGTCAGTCCTGTCAACAGCAAGAGGACAATTTCAAGATACCATGCAATTGGTCTGCATACCTGGCCTTTAGCTGTAGGGCTCTGATTGGAAATGGCATTTAAACCTCTGCCATTTCCATGCCTGTCAGCAGCTCTCTGGAGCCATGGTTCTCTCATATTTGCCTCGAGTCGCTCCTGTGCCTGCTCTTTCCCAATGGGTTAGACAATTGGCACATTGTATTTATTATGACTTATCTCAAAAAAGCATATTCCAGGGAGGATGGAATGTTCAGGGGGGATATTCTCTGGGCATATTCTTGCTGTCACACAATAATCTAACAATGCTCATTAGCTAAAAAGAATTGCAGGTGTCCTGCAGTTGACACTTTGTCCCCCACGAAGCTTTGCTGGTAAATAAAACCCTCTGGATTTCATCCCACTTAGGCGTGCCTTGAAAGGGGGCTGTGAATGCAAGTGATCACACTTTCTAATAGCGTTACAGTGGAGCCTTCTCATTGAAAAGCCTTAAAACTAAGCTAGATTTATTGCTTGGCATCATATAACGATTTCTATCATTTACATTTTGTTTTTTAAAATGTATCTGTAAGTACTCCTGTGTCACTGAGGATTTTTCATGTCAGGGCTACAGATATCATAGAAACAAAAGGGCTGAAAGGGACTTTCTGGTGGAGTTGGGCTGGCAGCCCCAAAAACCTCACTGCTTCGATGGTTACAAACAACCCTTCAATTTGGATGCCTTTGTGGTCACCTTACACAGAGATGTTTTTGACTTGAATAGTTTTCTTCTGTCTGCTTGGTGCGAGCAGCTCTCCATCTCAGACTCCTCTTCAGTAAGGTGAACGGCTTCTGCTCGTCTCCCCACGCGTGACGGATGCTCTGCTGCACGAGTACACCGGCTTTACGGTTCCTCTTCCACAACTGTGCAGCGACCCAAGGGGTTTGGAGGAAGGAACCCCCACTGCTGCCCCGCAGAGCCAAACAGGCACTTAAGACTGACAAGAATGGGTTGGTTCCACAAGTGGAAAAAGTGAGGCTACGGGTAGACGCAGGTCACATCCCTTTACAGCAGAGCCCGAGCGATGCTGCTCACAGTTAATGAAAAATCTCCTTTGTAAACCTGCGGGCTGTGATGCGGCTCCGGGCAGCTGCGGTTCCATAATTCATGTGCTGAGTCAGCTCCTCGCAATGCGAGTGAAGGAGTTACCGGGGAACGTGCTCCTCGGTGTGAATTTCATCTCGCTTGCCAGAGATAAATGGGATTACCAGAAATATTTGTATGGAAGGCCATAAGCGCAGCCTTAATCTACATCGGGGCTAAGGGAAAGAGCTTCTAACGTGTTCGTAACAGAAAAGCGGTGATAGGTACTGTCTCCTGCCCCATTTCTGCTTCGCTGGGAGAGACAAATTGCTTCGGCTTTCTTGGATCAATGCAGCTCTGCCCGGGTTAAACTTGAAGCTGCATGAAGAGAAATCAATATAAAAAAATGTGACAACAAAAATGGCAGATGGGAAAAATTGCTCTGTATAAACTAAGCCTACGGTTTCTCATGGCCTTTGCCTGCCAAAGCTATTCCATGAGCAGTAACAATGGATTGCATAAACGAATTTCAGGGATTGATGGAATCTGATTTCATGCTTTGTTCATTCTAGCTGTCCGCGATGTTAAGCAGAGAATCCATTTCAATACCCACTATGCAAAATTCTAGAAACAGCTGGGATTATTTACTGCTAGGCTGCTGCCTAGGGATAGCTGGGCTTGTTGGCAACTCCACGTTAGAGCAATCAGTGTCAAGAAATCTCCAGTGAATAAAATTGCTTTGCTGACCTGTGACATGATTTGGTGCCATTAATACCAGATGTTGAAGCCTCTGCTCCTCCTCCGGTCCTGCCCTCAGTCCACGCCACACTGAGACGCAAATTTGCTCTTGAAAGCTGTCCTTGCTTCCGAAGCATGGAGCTTCATATGTAGAGGAAAGCTGCTGTGTTGGCTAAACTGAGGGAAGATCCCTAAGAACTGTTTCTTGGTGTTGACTTTGTAAAAGCAAAGAGCATACAGCAACGCTGGCCAAACGCGAAGATTAAATTTACACCCATTCCTTTCTGCTGCCCCCTGGCTTTGCAAAGCTGTAGAAATAAATCACAGAGGGTCTGCGCTCTGCTGTCAGCCTCGTGAGCTGGTGAAATTGAGTCTCCCCTGCACAGGGCCAGCCTTGCATGCTAAAATTGCTTCGCTTTGGGACGTCTCAGGCGCCTGTGTTTTGGCTTGGGACCAACAAGCTAGAATTTAAGACAGTCATTGCTCGAATCCCATACACTTGCTTTAGCCTAGCAAGTCAGAGCGAGAGGCTGCATTTGGACAGCATCCCGGTGAGACAGTGAAGAAAATACGGAACCAGTTAATATCAGAGACCTGAACCTTTGTGTGCATCCCAGTGTCCTGCAGGTGCCGGAGCAAACCTCTCAGAAGCCTCCCCCTGGCTCAGTGGTTTGCCCACAGCCCCTAGATGTCCTTAAGCAATAACCCTGCGAAGGCACGTCCATGAGCACCAGGCAGGCAGCTCCAGCAGCGATCCTGTGTGCAGGTTGCTGCCTGGCATGCCAGAAAAGGTTGAGCAAGGGATGAGGTGAGGAAATCTGGGGAGGCCTTCCTTCCATCCTACTCAGGTGCAAAGAGGAAGGTCCTGCTCCTTCTGCCTCTTGTCTGTAAGGGACCTGCTTTCCCGTGTTTTCACAGGCTGTTGTCTCGAAAGCTCATTTTGTTGGAAAATAACAGCGCAGGGCTAACAAGACAGTGACAGTGCAACAGCAGAACCTGACGGGAGAAGGGCTCTTTACAGTGCAAATCCTGTGTCTACCGCCTTTCCCCTCTGGAAGACAGAACAACAGCGGGGCTCTGTGATCCTGGGGGAGCCTCGGGCCCTGCTGTACCGTAGGAAGAGCATTTTGGGACTTGTCCCTTGGCATGGCTGTCACTTGGTGCCTCGGGAGCACCAAGCCAGTCAGTGCCCCGAGCAGCTGCCCCGGCGGGTTGGAAGCTCACCAAAAGTGGCAGGGTTCTCATGACCTGCTTTATGGCAGGTGTTTGGGGTTTTTAATGTGCACAGCCTATCAGCCTAGGCTCATTCCTGCAACACGAATTGCACTTCAAAGCGCCGTTGATCTCATCGTCCCTGCGATTTCGTTCCTTTTATTGTCAGTTTTATCTGAAGAAACGGCGTGCTGCTCCCCACTTCCTGCTGTCACAGTGAACTTACCTTCCCCAATGCCTGTACTAAAGTGGTGCTGCGCATCCCCTGTGAAAAACCTGCAGCTGTTACAGGAATGTCTAGCATATATCTTAGAAATCCATTTTTTGCCTCTTGATTTAATAGTCTTCTAAGCCATTATTTCAAAAGGGGGATGTTGCCTATTTTTTATTTCTCGGGTTCAGTAGTTAGTGATAAATGAATCTCAAGAGGGAAAGTAACTGAAGATGATGAATAGAAGAAAAATGTTCATTATTAGCTCAGGCAGAAAATGAATCCCTTTTCAGAAATTCAGGAAGTTGATAATAGTGGATTTTTTTATAGATGATTACCCTCATGACAAATCTATCGCTTTGCCTTCCCAGACAAGTATGATATGTTTTGTCTTTTTTTTCCTCTTGACAAAGAAATTCATGACATAATGTCACCCTGTTGGAAAATGTGTATGTTTCTGGTAATTACTGGAAAATGATGCTGTTCTTAATTTCCATATTACGCAGGGTGGTTGTGATTAAAAAGTTAGACATTGACATGCAAGAAGGTGCTGGGATAAGTCAGTTAATTTCTCCTAGCTGCTGCAGACATTTCTCTGCAAGAAGACACAGTGCAATTTGTATATGCCTTTTTTTTTTTTTTTTTTTTTTTTTTTTTTTTTTTTTAACTGTTTAACAGCAGTCCCTGTACAAAGTGGAGCCGTAATCCCACGCAGATGCTGAGTTTCTTTGCTATCCCAGGGAAGGTGCCCTTTCCCTCCTCAGGAGGAACTCTGCAAATACGTTTTGTCATTGCTGCACAAATAATATATATATATATATATATATATATATATATATATGCAAAGAACTGTGTTTTTAGCTGCTTCCAGATCTATATGCCATATTTTAAGGGGTCTAGAAGTGAAACTCTGTGTGCGCACCCGTTCCCCTTACAGTGATGTACTACATTTGAAACTCATGCAGGGAACAGCATGTCATACTGTCCTCCTTGCCTGTAAATCAAAATAGTATCTCTGCTCTCTTAGACATACCCTGTCTTTGGACTTCTTTTAATATTTCTCCCCAGATTGTTCTCCAGTGAAGTCAACGCCAAGGTGATGGAACCACCTGTGGTTGCACGTACCGGCTGCTTCTCGCTGTAGGCTTAATGAGTGAAGTCACAACTTGTATTAAATCTTGCCCAGCCCTTTATAACTCCTCAGCCCACTGAACATGTCACATCTGGCCACCCTTAGGTGTGGTTGGCATCTTTATTCAAAAGATGTGACAGCATGCTTACCTAAAACTTCTGCCAAAGCAAAGGACTGGAGCAAAACTAAGGGTCAGGATTCTCAGGGGAAATGGGAAGAGAAGCCCAAAGTCTCAGGCCTGAGGATTCATTCCAAAAAACGCTGGGAGAGAAGTATTTGATAAATTGGGGAAATCAGAAGAAGGGCTGATCTCTTGTCAGTGCCCCAAAATAAGGCAAGGTTTGCATTAATGGGTTGCTGCAACATAGGCAAGCCCTATGAGTTTTCTGAACTTGGAAAGGCATTTTTCTGAGCGGTCAAGGAGGAGAAGTTATCTTCTCATGCAGTGAGAACTTACAGCATTTCAACACATTTTCAGTTCCCAAAATAAGATGAAAAGCCCAAATCCTGCGTAGGAAAATTAATTCACAAGCTAAAAATGATTAAATAAACAGTGAATCACAGCACATCCTTTTATTTTCTGTCCCTTTCCCTCCCTTTGTGCACATCATTTTGCCAGGATTTTTGGTTAAAATTACTTATGTTTCAGAAAAAAAAAAAATATCTGCAGAAAGTACAAGCTTTCTCCATAAGTTTTGGTATCAGCAAATCCAAAATCTTTTATAAAGGTAGGATGATGCATTTATTGAAAGTTTTGTAGTCAGCCTTACTCTGCTTCTGAAAGAAGTCCCTTCAAATCCGTGGAAAGTGCAGATAAAGTCCAGCTTAATAGTCCCTTCCCTGGCCTCTGGCTGAAGTCCATGGTCTGAGGGCGCCAGGTGAAAACCTGCTACACTGAGTGACAGCTACAGCATGATCTGGGTTGAGCAATCACGTTGAATTCCTGCGTCTGAAGGGAAAGGAAGAGGAAAATAGCTTGCGTTAAGTGGCTGGAATAAATTTCAGTAATCTCACAGTGGTATAATTGAATGATTGATAAAGAAATAGCACGCCATAAAATGATGTGAAAAAGATGAATACTGTTCAACAAGATTAATATGCTAATAAGGGGGATTTTTTGCTCTGAACTAATTATAAAAACCAATTCCTGCAAACAGCTGAATAGGCTCAAGTTGCTTCTTTCTGTTTTTTCTTTGCCATTGGTTATCTATTAGCAATAAAGTTCATTATTTGCTACACAATGATAAAATGAAAAGTGAAAAAAGGAATTGTCATCAATTCAAGGGTGATTTTTCTTCCTTTGTTGTTGTTATAGGCATTCTGGCAGCTTCGTTTAGCTTTCAAACATTCAAAAAGCTGTATTTAAATCTGAGGTCTTGGATGCAGCACGCAAAAATTTCAAGCAGATGTTTCTAGCCTGAGCGGCTACGTATTGTATTCCTGGATCCTCCCCGTGCCTGCGCTCCTGTGAGATGGATGCTGGATTGTTTTGGTTTATTGGAAGGGTTTTGTCACGCACCACTGACAAAAGAAAGGACCTTTCTAGTACAATTCCTGTGACGCAGGGGTGTGCCCAGGTGGCCAAGAAGGCCAACGGCATCCTGGCTTGTATCAGGAATAGCATATCCAGCAGGACCAGGGAGGTGATCCCCCTGTACTCTGCTCTGGTGAGGCCGCACCTCGAGTACTGTGTTTAGCTTTGGGCCTCTCAGTACAAGCAGGACATCGAGGCCCTGGAGCATGTCCAGAGAAGGACTACAAGGCTGCTGAAGGGTCTGGAGCACAAGTCCTGTGAGGAGCGGCTGAGGGAACTGAGAGTGTTTAGTCTGGAGAAGAGGAGGCTCAGGGGAGACCTCATTGCTCTCTGCAGCTACCTGAAAGGAAGGAGTGGGGAGCTGGGGGTCGGCCTTTTCTCGCAGATAGGACTAGAGGGAATGGCCTCAAGTTACGCCAGGGGAGGTTCAGGTTGGAAATGAGGAGACATTTCTTCTCAGAACAAGCAGTCAGGCACTGGGACGGGTTGCCCAGGGAGGTGGTGGAGTCACCGTCCCTGGGGGTGTTCAAGGAGAGGTTGGACGTGGTGCTTGGGGACATGGTTTAGTGGGTGACATTGGTAGTAGGGGGATGGTTGGACCAGGTGATATTAAGGTCTCTTCCAACCTTAATGATTCTGTGATTCTATGATAGAAGCTGTCAGAGAGGAGGTGGTGGAAACAGAGTACTTGGAGGTCTCATCCAGAGGCAGACAAAGACCCTCCATCCTCTGCTCTGCTGGCGGTGGTAGGGGGCAGAAGTAGGAAGCAGGTGGTTCCACATCCACGGACAGATGTGTGGCAATTGTCCCAAAAGATTTCTCTGTCTCTTGCAAGGCCTGCCTTTTCAAAGTTGCCTTGCTTTAGCAGTCTTTGTCTGATCTTACCTCTCTCATCTAGCATCAGAGGCCCTTTCGTCCTACCAAAGGCTGCCTAAAATTTGCACTGCCTAAGAGGAGCCCTCCTTTATCTTTCTGAAGCATCTGCTCACCATCTGATTTCAAAGGATAACTGAAAATGTTTGCTTGTTTGTTTTTTTCTTTTTCCCCATGCCTGTGCTTTTAAATTTCTTAATCACTTTGTTGTTTAATTTTTAACCTTTTAGTTTTAGTCCTTTTTTTTTTATTATTTCTGAGAGCACATATACTGCCTCAGATTGGTGTACTGCAACATATATCAGAAATGTATTAGTTAATAATACTCCTCCAAAAAAACAAATCCTCATTCTTTTTAAGTCAGTGCAATGATTTGGACCTGCTTTGCTTCACCAAGCAAACAAACCACACAAACAAGAAATTGGCTCTTACAGAGAGAACGAGAAATAGTTAACCTTGGTGGATTCCCACACATCAGTTTGGGTCATTTTTTTGTATTTTTTCTTCTAATACTATAAGTCCCTTGACTGATGCTGGGATGCTTGCCATGACAGTGTAATTTCTGACTTACAGAGATTGTATGTGTACTCCTTGATGCATGCTAGTATAACTTGAATTCTCCTTTCCCTTACTCCCCTCTGCGCTCCCCCAGGGTTTTTCCTTGTCCATCCAATAGTGATGCAAAAAGGGAGGAGAGCTACCTCCTACCATTTCCTTCAAGGCCTGAGAAACTGGGGTACATATCCAGCTGGTTAAGCTTTGAGTTCATGTGGATTTTTTATTCTCTTAATTTATAGGCTGAAGTCAGGAAATGCCTTCCTCTTAGAGCCAGCCACAATCTGCTGCTCTTAAAGAAAAAAGAGGAGGGACCCTGGGAGATTTTCCCTTCCCTCTCACCCCATCCCATTCCCTCTTTTAAATTGCATGGGTACATTCCTTTCAGGTCCTTTAAAACTTGTGTTTAAAGGAAAAGGAATGGAAATTTTGCAGTCCTTAGATTAGAGGGGAAAATCCTTGAGAAAGACATATCCAACCAGACTGTGCTGAGCTTACAGCAGAGACTGCTTCCCCTGGGCACCTTGAGCTGCATTACTTAAGCCTGCTCGATGGGAAGAGCATCGTGTGTGCACCACAGCAGCTTCACCGTTTGCAAAATGTTAACTCTGCTGTGTGGCTGGCCTGTGTGCTACACCACTATGCGTGTTCGAAATCTGAGGCAAGATCAAGACAAAATCTTTTTTCACTAGAAAACTGAGGGCTGCATCTTGGAGCTTCTAAGTAATATTTTGGTGCCAAATTGTTCTCTTGCTAGATATTTGGGAATGAAAATTATTTTCAAGAAATGATAGAATTTTGGAAAATAATGCTTAGGTTTTCATAGTTCTCCAAAATATTTCAGCTCTGGAAAATTCATCCTCTACAACCTAGGAATACAGATGATGTGAGCCTAGAAAGTGAAAGTAATTGCAGGTGTACAGGTATGAATATCAAGAGGATCCACTAGAGGTATTCATGCAACATGATAGTTGCTGATTTTCCCTCTGTTATAGATGCCTATGGCTGTGTGCATGTTTTGGCTATATGCATTCAGTAACTGTAAAACTGGTCCTACTGAATCCAGAAATCCTGAGAACTCAACTGAGAGGTTTTGAAAAATCTGTGGATGTTCAGTTACAGCTGCAGCAAATGCGAACTCCACATCTATCATCAGTGCAATACTCCGGGGGGGGGGGCCCCCCCCCATCTCATCAAAAAGCAAGTACAACGAGTCTGATTTGCCTGAGTTTCTTCTTTGAACTTAGAGAAAAATGTTCTCCACCTAGGTGAGCAAGAGCCAGCTGCTTTCTTGCATATACACATACATGTCTCGTCCTGTAGAGTGGGCAGAAAGTGAGTCGATGCACTGCACTGAGCAAGTGTAATTTAAGTAGCAGGTTTAATTACAGTCCTAGAACTGGATTGTCGGGTTTGTGACAAATGCATTGTAATTTCCACTGCACTTCATAGAGTCAGCAAATGTTGATCAACAGGTACTGCTTATTCTGTCTTTCTGAAGTTTTGGTTTAAAATAACCATGATCAAACCAGTTCTGAGAGCAAGGTATATTTTCAGTAGGTCCTTAAAGTTTTCTTTTACCAACTCAGTTTTTTTCACAGTACATATTCTCAGTAGCAATAGGCACTGCAAAATAACTGTTATAACAAGATAAATACGATTTTAAAAGCCAATACCTTTGAGTGCCAGAAGAAGAATTAGACATATGAGTAGCTCTTGTACAAATTTAGAATTTGTTTGTCTTGACAGTTGTTTTCCTGGAAATCAACAGTATGCCAGTGACCAAATCCTGTTCAGGGAATACATCTTCAAACCATTCTACAGACTATTAACTATACATTTTTAATTGAATCAATCAGAGCTCAATTCCCACAGTATTTGAAAAATCTTCGCTTAAATCTCCCCCTTAGTTTTACAGTATGAGTGAAGCACCTGTTATTAAAATTATTTTGCCTCCAGTTAAGAGAAAATAGCATTATTAATGCAAAAAGTAGAAAACCGTGCACAAGCACTGTTTTTAGAAGTCATTTTCTAAACATTTGTTGTTTTTTTTTTTGTCCATTACTTCCACTAAAAATGAATGCCAAAGTGGGAATTATATTTTAGAAATAACCTTTTTTTCCTCTCTAAAACACATTTCGTGCCTTTTTATGAGGACCTCTGGAGAATGAAAGCAAATAGTTGATTCTCAGGGAGATTTTCATTTGCTCAAAAGATGTAATGAAAGTGAGGGTTTTTATTTATTTACTACGGCAGGTATTAGTTTAAAAAGAGTAATTCAAGCTAAATGGGTAGTTACTTTTCCTATTATCTTTTACTTTTCCAAAAGACCCCCAATAACTACTTCCATATACGTGAATGTTTATCTGTTACTGTTAAATCAATGTTAGAAATAAATTACTCCAGAAGAGATTTTAAAATTCAAAATCTATCAATTTTATTTTTGTCCCTTTTAGGCACATTTATCCTGCCCCTAGTGTGAACCCGGGCCTCCTTGATTTTTCTTCTGTCTTTGCCTACCTTAAACTTTTGCAACACTTCAGGCAACTCCATTCACAACACCAGGATTTTTATCTTGGTTCTTTTCTCCAATATTTGAATTCAAGAAATAGTTGCTACATCATCTGCTCACTTTTGATGTCTCTGATGTCAAAACCTAAGTGGGATGCACTGAACATGACCTTGGTCTCTTTTGTCTCATATTTGCCCCAATGTTTTTCATTTTGCATGGATAACAGAAAACAAAAGGGCTAGTCTGTCTTTTTTAATTAATTAGTACATTCTGTTTTCAAAAAACATTTGTGGGACAAACGTATTTACCATGTGTTGACTGTTCTTTTTCTTTGGAAAATGTTGTGACCACCTTGCCAGTTTAAGTCATTACTTGAGAAATAATTTTTAGTGCTTATTTTTCCAGTTACGTTTGTCAAGACCTATGAAATAACTGACTGGTAAAAATGTCTATTTTCTCTTCCATTTATATATGAGCAGATTTTTTGCTTTCCTATTCCTAAATTTAGCAGTTCTATTGTGTGAAAGTGAGGCTTGAGCTTTTCCCTAGGCATAAAATGTTGTGAACTTGTCTCTTGGCTTGACTTGATAATTGCTGCTCCTTAGGACACCCTGACTCCTCAGACAGTGGTCCTCCAAAGCCCTCTTCTCAGAATGCCTCTAGAAAGAGGAATCACAGCTTAGGGCACCCCACTGCAGTGAGAAGGGAACAATGCACGTCCCCCCAGGCCCTCAGCTCTTCCTTATGGCATTAACCAAAAAGTTGCCTTGGAACCAGAAGATTTGGGGGATGATGCTGTAAGAGACGTACTCACGTGACTTTTTGTTGCAAGGTAGAAAGATCTTCAAAGAGTCACAGAAAAACTATCCGTGGTGGTTTTGCACTCTACTAATACTGATGTTTCTCCTCGAGTGCTAATGAAAGCAATAATTAGATACCTGTGGTCTCTTTCTGATATTTATATACATCCTTTTAGGTGCTATTGTTCAACCTGAAGCAATCCAAAGAAAGGCAGGCTGCCTGCTGTCATAAATACTAGCCCATGGCTTTGTCCTTAGTGACCTAAGGGGTACCATAGGTTGAATTTTTATTAGCAGTATTTCCCCAATAAAGCTACTTTCCCTCAAACATCACATATTAAATTGATTATACATGTCATTTAAAAAGTATGCAGTTGCTGTTTGATTTATATGGTCAGACTGCCTGCCAGCTCAGCAATTTCCATCCTAAAATAACAGATCCAAAAAACCCCAAGCCCCACAGTCGGCTGCTTCATGTTGTAATGAGTCAGCTGCAGATATGTGCAACTACTAATTTCAGCCCATTTGTCCGAAGGGACAAGCAAAAACATGCAATTTTCTAGCAATTACAATCAGTGCAGAAGTACGTGGAAATGGTCGGCAGAAATACCAAGTAAACAATTTAGGCCAGGAAGCATTTTATGCTGTTTTCTGCACTCTCTCCAGCTCTCCATATACATGTGTTTCCAGTAAACAACTAAATGACACAGACCTTGTTGGCCAGTTCTAGCAAAAATAAATAAATAAATAAATAAATAAAATAAAACAAAATACAAAGCTGGTTGAGTCCCGTGAAGTTGCTAGAGGTTTGCAACTGAGTGCCTGCTTATGTGAATGGATAGCGGCAAGGCAGTGCCAGCTTTAATAAAGTCTCTTAACTTCACAACAAAATGAACGAGGGATTTTGTTGGCAGCTCTTCTGCATGTAGTTATTTCAGACGTAACCGAGACAGACCTGTGAGTGGCATATATGTGGTACTCTGTCACTGAACAGCACAGAGGCTAACAGAGGTATGGCAAATCCAAGTGTACATTCACATCTGACAGCAAGAAAAAAAATGGGAGGCAACTAAAAATGCTAATACACACTTCAGGTGTAGCATGCATCTTGGGCTTAACTAAGACTAAGAGAAAAAGTAGTTTACTCTTACCTCTCATAGTTCAATGGATGGAGCTTGCTGACCTCTTCAGGGTATTGTGATAGGGATACCTGGTGTTGACCACTGTACCTGAGTGTTGCAGTCCTTTCTTTGTGACTGGAACATTAAAAGTTATATGGTAAGTTGAGGGTTAGAAACAGCGTTCTCACAGTTCTCCAATGGTAGCAGGAAACAACAAAAAAAAATCAAACCATGCAGCACGGCATCTGGGAAATACTGGTGATGGGAGAACGGTTGGACTAGATGATCTCGTAGGCCCTTTCAAACCTTGTGTTTCTATGATTCTATGGGAAGCAGATCTCACCTTGTTACCTCCCTGTTTTGACACAGGAAGGTCACCAAGAATTCAGACACCCTTTCTGAAGCCACTGAGCCAAGGAGCACCTGACAGTCGCTCCAGATGCCACCTTTTATCAGTCCAATCCCTTATGACCACAACCACGTGTGACTGTCGTTTTAAGGTGATCTATCGAGCCTGGTACTCAACTTGTATGCTGTTTCTGCTAATGATGCATAGTTAAGCCCAGAGCAATAGTGTAATGAGGCGAATCCAATAGAGTTCATTTGCGGGGCCTGCGAACATCTTTAACAGACTTTGCATTTAATGGGAATATGGTATTGATTAAATTAGATCTACAATGGCATAAGCAATAGCGCTGAATTTCCAAAGTGTGCTCTGATTGAATTACTATTTCAGATTTAGGCTCTAGGGTTAGAAATGGGGTGAATGCATACCCATAAATAGTGTTTTCCTGGCATCATTACTAATTAGTATAATTATATCCCAATGTCATTTGCTTAATTTATGAGTTGGCAGCATGGCTGAAAGTAGGATTTTTTTTTTCTTGCCTTTTCTGTTTAGAATTTGGTTATTAGGATGAGGTCGTTAGTTTACAATTAAGTCACTTTATTTCCTCTAGCACTAATATTAATGGAACACTTCATCATTGAAACCCATATCTTGCTTCTCTGGTAAATGGAGAAGGGAACTCCTATGGGTTTTAGCTTCCCACTCCATCATTAAAGCTGCGGGAGGAATTTCTTATATGTTATATGAGACAATGAGGCAATTTCTTATGAAGTCACGCTTTCCCACCTCCATGCCTCCAGTGGGCTCCTTGGGTCTTCCCCCCATGCCTCTGCCAGCACAGTCCATCAGTTCAGATGTGGAAGAAGGCTTGGCTTTGCAGGGGGAAAAAAAAAAAAAAAAAAAAAAAACGAAAATCAGCTTTAATTGCAAAGTTTTAAAAACCCAAATCAGCCCTAAGCATTCAACTCTAGGGTATGTGCTTGGCAGTGCTTGACATCAGATTCCTCTGACGACAGCCCGTCTCCTCGATGCTGAAGGGCAGTAAGAGAGGTGCCCTGTGCTTTAGACCATTACCAGAGTGCAACATAAATGAAACCCTGTTTTTACCACAATGCGATGCATAAAATAAAATAATAAAATAGCGTAACAAAAAGGTAGGTTTCTTTTTTCCCACCTGTATTAAAAAAAAAAAAAAAAAAAAAAAAAAAAAAAAAAAAGGCTCAGGGCTTTTTATTGAATGTACACAGCACGATCTGTTTGAACTATCCAGCTCGCTGTGTTTGTAGTGTTCCCCTCTAGTGGCAGGCGTGTGGAAAAGAAGGGAGCAGCTGCCTTGCTGCAGGAGCTGCTGTGGTGCAGAGCAAAGTCTTCGCTTACGGAACCAAGCAGCAAGTGTTGGTGTCACGTTTTAGGATGCAGATTCATAAGGAATTGGCCTTGCTTTTTAAATACTGTATTTTCCAGTTGTATCCTTTTGTCGTTTTTCTTTTTTTTTTTTTTTAACCTAGTACTAAATGACCTACAGCTACAAATAACTGCTATAAAGCACATGCTTCCCTTTTATGCCCCCCTTTGCCAGTAGTATCTGCTCCGAGCACAAGGCATACTGTTACCATAAAACACTATTTTGATTCTAATTCAGTAGTTGACTTTCAAATTCTAAGTCATTCTAGGTATGTTTTAAAATAATCCCAAATCTAAGAGAATGTGTGGTATGGATTTTTATAGTATAGTTGTGTTTCATGGACACTCAGGGATACATGTCCCTGCATATAAACTATAAGCCTGAAACTTCAGACTGGGCATCTCGAATTCATTGAAAAATCCCCTCTGTTTGCTTTCTAATTGAGGTCTCGGGTGGTTGCTTTGCATCAGCGACCATGTGAGGATGTGTCAGAGCGGTGCCTCTGCCAAGGCTGGCCTCCTTCCACCCTCTGTGTTTGCCCATCAGTCTCCAGAGAAGGCTGCACTTTGAAGAGCTCTTCCCCTGGGCAGGAGGATTAACCCTGATCCCAGTCTGGGGGAAGGCAGAAGGGCTGTTGCTGAGCAGCTGGCAGGGCTGTGAAAGCTGCTAAGTGGAGAGCTGGGGGTATTGCCCGAGTGTGGACATCTCGTCCTGGCAGTCCCTCGTCCTCCCCACATTCCAGCCTCCTGCATTCATCTCAGATGTCTTCCAGGAGCCTTCCCAGGAGAAACAGCTGCCTCGTGCTTAAGAGAAAGAAATACTGAAAACTCCTGAGGTTTTAAATCCAGGGGATTGATGCAATTTCACTCCTTTGGCAATGCAAACAGCGTTTAACTCATCTCTTGCCACAGTCCGGGGCTGAAGAATTACCCTGAAACTTTTTACTGGCTTCAGAGAAGCGTGGTAGCATGTGGGGTCTTGATGTGCTTGAGGGTGGTCAGCTTTCTGGTATTAAGCCACACAGCCTAACAGTATTTGATAAGCTTTGTCGAGGAGGAGCTGTAAGTGATGTGATGCTGGTACATGGGCTCAGATTTTCAAGTGTGAGGTACCATAAGCTTGTTCAGCTAAAGGTGACTATTTAGTAGGATTGCTGGAAGCATCCCTTGATAGGACAGTAGATAGATCATTTAGCAAATCTTATTTGTTTGTCCCTTTGAGACCCTAAATAACTATAAAAATAAGAAGTGGGGGGACTTTCTCCCCTGCAATGACCAAGGTCCTTATTATAATGCCTTTGGAAGGGACAGTCAAAAATTAGTCTGGTATAGGGCCGACTCCTAGCGACTGCTCACAGAGAGAAGCAGCAGCCTTATGGGAGCCTGGCAGAGAGCTGAGGTCTGAATGTCCACACGCACGCACATGTTCGTGCATGCATTTATGCAAACAGGCAACTTCTGAGTTGGGCCTGTAGCAGATTAATGTTAATCATGAAATACAACGTTGGGTAGGTATTTGCATCAGAGACATATTCTGCCATTCCTCTAAGAGTATGGTTCAGCTTGTGGTAACGCTTGCAGTGCTGTCAGTCCAGTGCAACTCCTTTGTGTCAGTGGCTCTAGCATAGATTTTCCCAGAATATAAAGGGGAACAGGTACTTGAAAGTAGGGTGCTTAAGACATGGAAGAAAAAGTAATTGTTGTGCTATATGCAGTGATTTTTCTAGATAAAGAGAAGGAGGAAGAGATGGCTGATAGCTCTTAGAAAAAAGAAACAGCAATTTTTCATTAAAATAAAAAAAAAAAAAGGAGCCAAAGTTCTTTTAAGTAAATGCGTATGAAGCTCTTTTTCTTTTATTCATCTCTCCCAACTTGCTTGTTTCACACATTTGACAGCATTTTGAAGATAGCTCTGTTTGTTGTATCTCCTACCATATCATTTAATCAGTTTTCAGTGTTGTGCCCAGGTCACTGCTGTCACGTATTTGCAGGAGTGCCAGCTGCTTGCTTGGCACTGTCTAAGCACTTGAGGATGGCAGCTTGGACAACTGGTAAAAGAAAAAAGAAATAATAGCACAGCTTAAAATCAATATATTTTAATAAACAGCATGTCACAAGTGGATCTCCTGCGTCTGGGTAAAGCAAGGCTTCTGGAAAAAATTCAGAAGAAGGGGTCATGTGGGGCAAAAGACAAGGAAACTCTGAAAACCTGCAGGCAGGAGAGCAAGGGAGAACTGGAGGAAAGGAAGGATTAGAAGGTAAGATAAAACTTAACAAGGAGAAGATAAATTAAAAAGGGCCAGAATTACATTGAGCTGGGAAGGTGCTGACATCTGATATGATTTTGGAGGGAAGCCAGTGGTGAAACTAAGAAAGGGTTGGGGGGAGAGGAAGGAAAAGAGGTGATCAAACTTCCAGGCAAGGAACGCGTGTTTATTTGGCAGCACTTTGATTTCTGTGCCTTTGTGCGTATGGGAGGCCAGAAAGGAGGAGTAGTTGCTGCAGTAATCAAGATGGGATACAAGTGAGAGATGGAACAAAGGATTGCACTCTAAGAATGGAGATGGAAGGGTGGATTTTGAAGATGCTGAAGAGATAAGAGTCACGATTTGGAAGTGGTGTGGTAGGGCTAAGGAGGAAAGAGTCAAACACAAACCCCAAATGTGGGCCATGGTGACACAACGGGGAGGGGTATTGTCAGCAGCACTAGAAGAGTTTTGTGAGGAAAGGTATATCTGTGTTGGCAGTAATCCCTCAGAAATGACAAGGAATTACAGATTTCCTTGGATAGCTAATTCATACTTGAACGGTGATTTTTTTTCATGGACGTAGTACAGTATTAACTCCCAGCAGCTGAAATATTTGTGAGCTAATTTAAATAGCTTTTCCATAAATCTCTACAGGCCTTGTTTCATGACATAACTTGGTTGAAATGGGTGTCAGTTTTTGGACTATATAGGGGTAGGAGAAATACATGTATTTTAAAGGGAAAATGCAATTGGAAGATCCCGGCAATTGGCAAGGAAATGTAAGGCAAAACATTAGTACCTCAAGTACATAGCTCATGTGTGGATATGCACGTGCTCCCTCTTTGGGTGGCTTGATTTCACAATAGCTGTATCTCTTGAATTTCCACAGATTTCAATCTTTCTTTCTATCTGTCTTGCCTTTTTTTTTTTTTTTTTTTTTTTTTTTCCCCCACTGGCACAAAATAAAAGCAGAAAGCTGAAACATAATTAGTTTAAGTCTTGTGAGTAGTTCTTACACAATTCTGAAAAAAACAAAGGTATCTTGTCAGGGCTGAATCATTCTATCTATACCAAAGAAACAAAACAAAGGTGGTATCAACTTGGACTTAATCAAATAGGATGGGTATTATTACCTGTAATTCCTTCCCAGACCATGCTTATCAGGAAGAAGCTGTCTTTCAGCCACTATTGCTGTATCTACACATAGCTGTTTATTCCAAGAAGCTTTGCAGTAAGATGTAAGTTTTCAGTTTGGGCCTACACAGCTGAAAGTCATTGCTGTTTCCTGCACTGGCAACAAGGTTTAATTCCTCTGGCAGCTGTCAGGTCTGGGGCAACCGAGAGAAGCAACTGCCTAATGAACCATTACAGGGTGTCCAGCTGGGGGCCTTGCCGTGGTTTGAGAGTCTTCCACCAATGTCATGGCAGCATTGTGACTGCATTGGTAGACCGCACGGAAAGCAGGAGATACCAATACTACCATGGCATTCACAAAAGTAAAAAAAAAAAAAAAAAAAAATCAGTGAATTTTGCATTCCTAGTCTGCTCAGTGCTTCTTCTTTTCCTTCCTCTACTGTCTAAGTGGTGTGGTGCTCGCTGCCAATGCCAGCCTGGCTGTTCCTCCTGGGGAGGTGAGGGCAGAGTGGGGGGCAGCCACACTTCTGTTTCGTTCCCCCTGTCCAGAAACTCCCCTTTCTGTTCCCAGTAAAAAGAGGCAGAGCACATTTGCATCAGTGAGGTTGTTGAGACCAGGGTGTGGATCCTAAGGAGCTGGGAGGGAGTGAAAGAGAAGGCTCCAGCACCATTTTGTGTTTCAGGCTCCACGCAGAATGAAGTCCCTCAGGGACACACCTGGGCTCCCAATGAAAGCACATTGTTTAAGAAGCAGAGGGGTTAGCACAGAAGAGATTCCTGTTGCCATTGGGATACTCATAGGAACCTGTGTGACACCTCAGATCTAAATTCTTGAGCAGTGTGGTGTCTTCTGTCTTCTTTTAACATACAGGTGAATGTACTGTTTCTTTTCAGTGTCTTGGTGCAAAAGAAAGTTGAGTTTAAAACGCTGAAATGTATTTATAAAACTAATGTTTCCTCCAACTGGGAGTTGGAGCAATTCCTGTCCTGTAGATCCTTGTTAACTACTCAAGGACAGCTGTGGCTGGTTTGTGATAAGAGAGAATTATTCATGCAATCTGTCTGGGATACAGATTGCATCCTTTATTTTTAAACCGTTAGCAGAAGACATGCATATGAGAGGTGGAAGGAAATAAAAATGTCCAAGTTCTAGGAAAATCAGCCCAGGTCCTGCCCCTTCCCTCAACAAATGTTTCCTTGTGCAGTGTCAAAATTCTTCTTTCCTTGTCATTACTGTGTGTTATCATCAACTGACAGCATTCATTATTATTACTGAAGAAGACTGAGCAGGAAACCCCCCATTTCCAAACCAAGCATTGTTTCTAAACCAAGCAATCAGGGTATTTGATTTCTTTTGAGGAAATTGGTCTAATTTCCTGCTAAGCCTTCTGTTATACTGGGTGGGAGGGAGCTGTAACTACTGCTGATGTTGTTACTTTAAAGTGCTTGCCTGCTTTTGCTGTACATACATACAGTTTTGCGTTGCCAGGTTTGTATGTGTATAATGATTTGGGAAAAGGAGCTCTGAAAGTCGCGATGACTTGCCTGCGGAACCAGCGTGTGCTGTAGCACCCCTTGCTGACCACCTCCTGGGCCACAGTGCAGGGTTTGTGGCAGACAAAAGACCAGAGAGCAAAGACAAATGGCAAATGGGGAGAAGTGGCAGGTCTGAAGTTACCACTTCAGCCCCAGGTTGGAAGTTTCTCTGACTGCGATGGCTGAACATTCCCTTTGTAGCAATTACTCGCAGAATAATTCTCCTCTAGGACATAATTGGGTCGCTTGCAGTTGGTTTTGCGATCTGTCTGTTTTGAAGTCTTGCTTGAAATGTATAAATGGGTCACGAGGATTTAAGTCCTGTGGGGAGCTATTCTCAGGGTTAGATCAAGATCTGTGAGCACATATTCACAGAGGCAGGGCTAAGGCATGTAGCCCTGCGTACATAGACTGCCTGCTGTCAAGGGGAGGTCTGTGCATACTGGGACAGATTGACTTCTTTCCACTTGGATGGTAACAAGAATACAGGAGCATGCTAGGGCAGCCAGAATAAATTGAAACGAGATTACTCTATACGTGCTGCTGGGAAATGCAGAACGAGCATCTCCATTCATCTAACACTTCTCCGCTTAGGCATTCAACTAAGGAGGAGTGAGGGACTGCAGCTCTACTGCCGCTAAAAATAAAACAGCTCGCCCTCATCTCCCTTGTTTGAAAACAGTGTGCTGTGGTAGTATTGCTTCTGCTTGGCTGGAGCAATAGCTCCCCATCCTTTTTCCTTCTAGTTTAAATATTGCTCACCTAAGTACAGATTTGCTTATCGCAATCATCTAATCACTTACAAGAACAAGACTGGTATTTTTTTAAGGAAAAAAAATACCTGAAGTAGTTCTAGTTCAAAGCTCAAACCACTGAACTCATTAATTTCTTCTCTTGCTGCCTCTCTGAGTTCATTTGTTAGATCAGCTCCAAACATTGTGTTGGGGGATATTTGGGAACCAGAGCTTACTCTGCACCTGCAGTATCCAGTATCCAGCTGAATGATCCGGTCACTTCTTGACCACCACCTCTGCCTCCACGTACCTCTCTCTACCATTAGCTGTTACGCTGCAGTCCATGCTCTGCTCTGACTGCCTCTGCGGCTCAGCTCTGTGTTGTGTTCTCTTTGCAGTGACTCCACTTCCAGCATGGGTCTAGAGCATGGATTTTATTGCCCGGGAATCACTGGTATCACCTGCACAATACAGTGCCAGGGATCATTCAACCTACGTTGGACTGACAGTAGGACTCCCAGATGTGGTCTGGTGAACAGGGTTCATCTTTGTCTGTCCCTTAAGCTATGGAGGGACAGTTGTGAAAGCAGAAGTAGCTTGACTTCAGCATTTTGTTTGCAGTGGTTAGTAAAATCCAAAGTGGATTTGGCTACTAGGGAGGCTAGGGGGAAGGCAGTACATTCGTCATCAGTGCAGAATCCATCAAGAATTACATTTAAGAGGCAACAGTGGCTTCCTTGGCCAGCTCTGTCTCTTTCCTATGGGCATGCACACACATATATGCATGTACACACCCCCTTCAGTCTTTGATATAAAAGAATTTGTGATTTTTGCTTTGCTCTATGTCCATGTCCATCCTTCCAGGTATCACATATGTTTCTGGGGAGCAAAGCAACATTACTGTGCCAGCTGAGATCTGCGAGCAGTTGTCATCCTCTGCTAAAGCAAACAGGGTCTTTATTCTGATGAGGTGCCATTTCTCATTTACATCACTCTTCTTACGGTACTGCTTCCCTCAGTCTGGGGTCTTAGGAGGACAGATGAAGAAGGATGACTTCAGCAGAGGTTATGGCTCATTTCAAATTGGCTTCCAAATGCCCAGGTGTTATCTGAATAGAAATGTAATCCATCCTGATATCCCTGTCTGGCAGTATAGACCCATTACTTGGGATGTGCCTGAAAAATTTGTCTATTTACTATAAAAATGCGAGATGCTTAAAAAAATACATCCTTGTGTGATTTGTGTAGTAAAGCAAGTGAACATAAGCACTAATGAGCAAAGTGTGAAGTATGGCTTGGAAAGCATGCAAATCGAATGATAAGTATGTCAGATTTCAGACAAGACAAAGAAGAGAAACCACAGCTGTGAGAGAGTTTTCCCTCAAGCCAGTATTGTTACTGTGCTTGGTGAAGGGGAGGAACTGCTCTGAAATGCTGAAGCAGTCCAGACCCAAACGCACATATTTAAAGTTCAAAGACTATCACCAGCCAAACTGGGATTTTGTTGTTGTTTCTTTAGCTATGATCTGCCTGCAGATCAGGGGTAAATCCTTCTTGCAGGCCTAACAGTTGCCCTCTCTCTCCCTGGCGATGCCGTGGAGAAGCAGAAGGCTGTGCCTGGGTTCACTGAGCTGGAACAGCCTATTGATATAAACAGACCTGGGACCTGCTGAAAGAGATGCGTGCTTGGCAGTAACACCACCTTGAGTTCAGACTGGATGTACATCTGTGCCTCATTGATAATGTAATAACCTTCATTACGTTTTTGGCTGAGAGCACCTGTGCACAGCCCGAGACGTCAGCCCAGGGCAACCATTTTGATTGAGGTGATATTAACAGCTCTCATTAAAACTGATGACTATAGCAGTGCCCAATAGCACTGCTGTACTGAAGCGTCTGTCAGCATTTCTATTATAAAACTCTTATTTTGGGGAGTTAATAACTCAGCCATAAAAGTTTGCCTACCTCTGAGCAGCAACTCGAATACAAAATATCTGGCTGGGATCTCATCAGAGCAACATTACTGTTACAGGTCTAACTTCTACTTTTTCTGAGACTATCTCCCGCTTTGTTAACAGCGCAATGACATTAATCTGGCAGTCGTAAAATGACAAGGAAGTCATGTGTCTTCCGAGGTCACAATGGGAGAGCTGGAAATGCCTGAAAAGTCTTGGGAGTCCATTGGAGGACGCATCCTGCATCTGCCCTCTGAGCAACTGAAATGGCTATTAACCTTTAAAACTGGGCATTGTTCTAAAATACAGTACTATGATTATCTTGTTTGTAATCAAACTTTGGCTTTTGCAATTGAATTTTGTCTTGCAGTATGGGTGCACATTATTGTTTCTGTCTGGGTAATAACTGTCCCACTAATCATTGAGGAAAAGTTATTTGAGATAAAATATTCCTGGTTAACTTTCTGCAGACAGACATGTTTGCTTCGTAGTAAGAATATCACCTTCATGTTATTTTTACATACTTTTGAGGATCGATTTAAATAATTTCTAAAACTTAGGCGTTCTGGTTTTGAAATACAGATTTTCTGATGAATTATTCCTGAATCCTTTTTCATTTTAAATGTATTTGCCACTGTGGATGGGCCCTAAAAGACGCTTAGATTCATTTGAACACATAAAGCTAATGCATAAATACAGACCCTGAAGATGTCAGCCTTCCCTTCTTAACTTTGCTGGCAAGAGGCATTAATGTGTTTGAAGGGTTTAAATCACAATATTTATTTACACAATTCCTTACAGACACGAAATGACCAGCTAAATCAGTGGGACTGCAAGACTGCAAATACATGTCACCAAAGAAGAATGTGGATAAACAGCAATTATGACACAGATCTGACAAGTAAAAAATCCAGCTGAGCTCTAGAAGTTTATATTTTGGCATCTGGATGTTTGCCAACGCTGCTGCTTCATACTTGACACCTTACATGGACTGGGCGTACTTTTAAGGGTATTCTTAGACAATTATGTTCATCTTGGCTAGCCAGTGTCCCCACAGGGAAAGGAGGGGGTGGGAGAGAGACCAAGCAAATAATGGGAACATTAATGATGTCTCTTATTAGTCATAAATTATAGAATCACATAATAATTTAAGTTGAAAGGGATTTATGGCAACCATATAGTCCCAACCGCCTGCCTGAAGGAGGGCTAACTTCAGCTGCAGATCAGATCCTGTCAGATGTTGACTATCTCCAGGGATGCTGATGTGACTAACTCCCCAGGCACCCCTCCCACTGTTGAACCATGCTTGCTTTGAAGTGTCTTGTCCTTGTATCTAATCAGAATTTCCCTTGTTGCGGGTTTTGACTGTTGGCTCTTGTCCTGTTGTCGTGTGTCTATGAGGGGAGTTTGGCTCTGTCTTCTCTGAGACACTGCTTTTGGTAGTTGAAGGCTGTGGTTAGGTTGCCCTTCTGCTGTCTCTTCTCCAAGCAAACGTGGCAGTATTTGGGTTGGGTCCAGCCCCACCACTCTTTGGCTTCTGGGGCATCTCTCTCCAATTTATCGGTGTTTCTCTTGTGCTGGGGTCCAAGGTGGCCACAGAGCTTTGGATGTGACTTCAGGTGCTGAAGAAAGAGAACAACCAACTCCCTAGACCTGCTGGTTGTTCCCTGGCTCACACAACGTGGTATAAGTCCCTGTCACAACTCCACATCCAGCAGGAAACCCTGGTGCTTTTCTGCCAGGCTGCTAGCTGGCCGGTCAGGCCTAGGCCCTATCGGTGCGTTCTTTGGCTTCTTGGTATGTTGATAGGTCATTTTTGACTTTTTGGGGATTTTTTTTTTTATTATTATTAATTAAACATTTTGAGATTTCTGCCTACTTCTATTTAAGCAGCAATGGAAGATAGGACAATAATTTCCTGCAGTGTATGGAATGAATGCAACCAATGGAAGAAGTTAACCTTGTTACCTACGTCATACCCATCATCTGTATTACTGTTCAGCACATGTAAAGTTTCATCACACGTATGACTTATCTTTTAGACAGATGAGTAAAACACGCTAAGCATTCCTTCCACGTCTGTCACCTGAAGCACAGGACAGGGGTAGGCTAATTAAGCATTCCTCCAAATCCTTCAGCAAGGTGGGGGTTGGAAACATTACAAACAATGTGCAGGGGATGGGAAAAATGAGACACAGTGTGCAGTTTTCTACAGAGGACCCCTGAGTCGTTACATGAGGCAAAAGAAAAACTGTGCTCCTTACCCGTTGCAGTGTCACCATCTCCATTACCTAAGCTGTGCTACGTGTGAATTGTAAATATATTTACAGCTTTTGTAGAAATGGTTTTGAAGATGGTTTGAGGAATGCATGAGTGTTTTGAATATTCAAGTTATGAGTTAACCAAGTGGTTCCTATTTCTGGCTGAAGGGAACAAAATAGTATTTTAGGGCAGGATATACCTATAAATTGCCAGAAAATGTTTTCCATTTCCAGGAATGGAAGTAGGGCTTGGCTCTCAGTGTCAGAATGGCTACAATTTACAGAAACAAAAAGACCTCAAAAGTCAAAAAAATCCAGCAATAAAATGAGCAGTAAAGTTAAAGACTTAGAGAAAGCAGCTGTGATTTGAGGAATGGGGTCCTCAGGATGCAAAGGCAGGTGCTTAAATCTTTGCTTTCTTGAGGGATTGATCTAAATGATGCCTTCCTGATCAATCCTTTTCAGAGTGAGTAGTCTATGCCCAGTGTATCGAGTGTTTTAGATTAATTCACGTGGGCCCTACCAGCCAAACCAGAGAGGTGGGAAAGCAGCTCAGCTACTTGGCACTCCCCTGTGACTGAACTCGGCCAACAAGCTGTTCGTGATGGCAGCAGGTGTTCCTGTCTTTGTTTTGTGCCAAAGTTTGCCTTATGGACTAGTTCGTGGGCTATTCCTCCCAGCTGCAAATTCCAGCACAGGCAAAAACTTTTCAAAACAGAAAAACTGGATGCTGGGCCGTCAGGACCTGGAACCAGCCAGTGTCTTTGTAAAGGTAAATGACAGAATCACAGCAGTCCGCAGTGTAACAGTGCATATATCACAACTGCATTCTTTTCCAGTCTTTGGCGCTGTGCTGCTCTCTTCTGTTTCAGTGCATAAGCAGTGAGGTTTTTGTGGCTGGACCACATTAAAATTTGCACTTTGCAAAGTCTACTTCTCTGACGTTTGTGGCTGTGAATGTTTGGGGATGAGGTTCCTCAAGGTGACAATCCAGTCCTTTGGAACAAATGTTGGTGTGGGTCTGCGCAGACAAATAATAAATACGATTTTTTATTCATATTTCTTTCATTCAGAAAAATCCTGGTTTCACTAGTGAAGACCTTCATAAATAGCACATTTAAGATTACAGCCAGCTCTGGCACAAAGGTGACTGTCTCCAGAAATAAGTTCTGTCACATGCATCAGTGGGTATAGGTTGCAAATACAGACTCTTTCTGGAAGCTCTGCACCCTCTCTCTGAGCCTCTGATCAGGGAGTGTGTCTTGCAGCCATATGGTGAGTGTGTGTACAGCAAGCTCCTGCCTTCACTGCCCCCAAAGAGATGTGGCTTGGCTTTGGGGCTGACACCTGCACTCCAGAGGGCTTCAGAAATCAAGGTCTTAAGGAAAGAGAGCAGAATTCTTTTCGCGTTGTTTTTGATGCTATTGCTGCTATTTTGTTTCGTAATGAGAAAAAGACCTGGGTGGCACATTGCTTGTGATTTCAGGAGAAATACGTTACATTTTCAATTACTTATGTAATCTTGCTCTAACAAATACATTAATTATTCTATTTTTAAGCATAGAAAGTCAGTTGCATGCCTAGTTTTATAATGCTGTGTTTTTTTTTTTCATATTAAAGGAAGAGAAATGGACCCATTTTCAATTTTATATTCCTTTTTGTGTGGTTTTGTTTAAGGCATCAGTATTTCAGTAGTTATTACTGCAAGGGCATTGTTTTATATCTAATGCTTTTCAGTTTTTCATAAACGTGAAATTTGGCGTAATTGACTTTTATTCAAGCTAGAGAGCAACCTAAGCGCAGTTATTCTGCTGAACAGGATTTCAGTGCCTTTGGAGCTCCATTCCTGACTTTGAAAACTCAAGCAGTTAGTGTTTGAATCAATTTTGAAAATGTAACATGGGTTGCAAGACCACAGAACTGCTTCTGAGCCGTGTGGCTGTTGAACGGCACTGCAGCGGAATGGCACCGTCTGGTTAGGACACATCTGAGATGTGTCGTGTGGCTGGCATCTAATGGCAGAGCTTGACATTTGGTTTACTTCTTGAGAAGATAAGTTGCCATCCCATCTTTTTTCTTTAAAATTTGTTAGTTATGTAAGCCTTAATTTTTCCCTGTGCTTACTGACAGTTTGATGGAACCTTAAGTAAGCCTCAGGAATCAATCCCTCTGTTTTATATACCATGCTAAGAGTGATTCAATTATCCCCGTGGCTGCAAAAAAAAATAATAATAATAATAATAATAAAATATATCCTACATCTGTCCTGAATTGAAAACAGATCCGTTTAAAAGAACATTACATCAGCATTGCTGATATGCTAGAAATGAGTCAGTTGGGAAGTTAAATCACAGTTCATTTTCAAATAAAATATGATAGAATTACAAGCAATTAAACTCTTCCTTGGAATAACAGAGATGTACACGATACATGCTGCATTCTTTAAAAACACCTCGCACCGTTTGTCAGAGAGTAAGACAGGAATTGTGTGTTTGCAGCGTGTACTGCACAGGTAGCAAGGGAATACGGGCTGCACAGCACTGGGGACTGATCGCTTCAGCCTCACCCAAGTAAGTGGTAGATGTTCAAACAGTTAAATGGTCATCGCTGCTTCCTCCTTCCGCTGAAAATATGGGTTAGCATCTCTAACCATGCAGGTGCATGGCTGGCCTTACTTGGGGATGTGTTTTAGGTCTGCTCCTACCAGCAAGAAGCTACAATGCTGTAGAATCAACACTTTATTAGTAATTCATATCACACAGTTCTTACTCAAATTGATCTGTCTTTGGTACAAACTGAAAAATTCTTACATCATGGGCATTTTCACCTTTCTCAGGTAAGGAGGAGAACCCATTAGTCAGTATGGTTTCTTTGTAGCCATTAAAATTTAGTAACAAGATCCAGTAGCAAGTTGGGTTTTCAGAGCCCTTTTTCATTTTAAGGCATATGTGTGACTGATTTTTTTTTTCACAAAATAAAAAAATATTTTTAGCAAATTGAATTGCAGCATGTCAATATCTGCAAATTTTAAAATGACACAAACCCCACTTTAATTACTTTCAAAGTCTTTTGACTTTCCTACCTCTTCATTTATTTTGCTTCTGAATGGTTGGGTTTATTTAAGGACCAGGTTATGGCAGAGGTGATTGAGCAAAGCGTGGAGCATTTTGTTGTAGCTAGTCATCTACTCCGAAGCTGCTCGTGCCTTTTTTTACCTCCCTGTCCCCCTTTAAAAAAGTTACTGCATAAAATTACACTGCTTTGCTATTTTAGTTCACTGCTTTGGTGTTGGTTTGTAAAATGAAGTCTCTTCTTGGCATCCTGGAAAACAGCAACAAAAACGAAAACCGAATCATCTAGATATAGATTGAGTTCAGAGATCAGTCAGCATAAAGAGAGATGGGACAACTGCTCTGCTGATTGCTTTTGGACTGTCTGCTTGGGACGGGTCAAGACAGTGGGAGGCAATAGGCCGAGTTTTTAAGGAAATGAGGCTGCGAATGAAAGATTGACTCCCTGCAGGAGGTATGAGTTACTTCCAGTGACTGAAACCACATGAAGGATAGGGAGCCAAATAGCTGACAAAACTGGAAAGGATTTTTGTTGATTCATTATAACAGAAATAATGAAAGCTATGAAGATTTTGGAAAGCTGGGGTACGAGTCACTGGGAAAATTTCTTCCTCCCCTTCTTTCTTTCTTTTAGAGCTGTCAGAAAAGTGGCAGCAAAATCTCATCTAGTCAGCTACCACTTTCTCTTTTCTAAGTCCATATATCGTAAATATTGTGATGATGTTAAGAGGATTTATGTTATATGAGATTCCTATAGCTGAAGTAACAATATATAAAGCATATTGACTAGGAGGTGATATTTTCTGCAGAGGATCCAAAAATTTGTTGTGCTTTAAGAACCTGCCAGCAACCCTTAAATGATGTCAGATTCTCATGTATGCCAAAAATGACTGCAGACTGCTGTGGGACCATCTTTCCCTTATGATCAGCCAGAATCAGATATTTTTTTTCTTTTTTGAGGTTTATTTGTGTTCACCTAATACTGAAAGACAAAAAAAAGTTTATTGGTAGAATTAACAAATTACCAGTACCTCAAATCATTTGAGTAATGGATCGTTGGGAGCCACGTAAGGATGTAGATTAGTAGATAACTCTTCCACCTTTGAAAATTCATATCATTCCAGATCAAAAGAAATGGAAATGTATATGATATGGTTCTATACGTCTTGTCGTTGAATTCACTTTTGATCAAAGTTAAGAACCTATTTCTTGTCTTTGACTCATTGGCATTGCTGCTGACAATATCAGCATGGCAGAGGAGCATGAAGAATAGAGAGATAGCGTTATCAGAGAGGGATGTGCTGTTTGCACTCAGGTAACTCTTCCTGCATTACCTATGTAAAAGGAAGAAAATTTTTACTTGAATGTTCTACTGCTGCACAAGCTGGATTTAAGAAAATCTACTGAATAATTATTAATAATATAAGCTTGTGTGTATGCAGTTACTGAAGAAATGATAATGTTTTTGAGAGGAAAAAATGAACTAATCTCTCTACAGTTATTTTTGTTTGCTTGCTTTCTCTTGAGAGGTTTGTGTGTGTGTAAGTTTGCCTAGTATTTGCAGAATTTTACTTCAAATATTTGCAAAATCCCCCAGATTTCTGTTACTTCTGGCCTTGCAGGCTTTGCAAGTTCTCATCAGGCAAGTTCTGTTCTGTAGTCAGAGAGCAGAACTGCTAGTCAGCAGACTAATAGCCAAAAGTGCAAGTCTTATTGTACTAAATTATTCAGGTATGATTTCTTGGCATGCAGTATGTTCTCATTAAAGGACCGACTGAAGGTGCCATATAGATTACCTGAGGAAGAAAGAATGATGCAACTATGCAGATACAGTGCTGTCATATGAGCCAGTTTTACTGGGCATCCTTAATGACAGGGAAGGGGACTGTCCCCGTAGCTTCTCCATGAGAAATCTATGTTTGTCATATATCAGATTAGATAATTAAGCTTGTGTGTAGAAAAATACTGCCTGCTCTGCCTGTACATGGAGCACCGTGGTGGGCTCCCTGATGCAAACCGTGATGTACCACCCGTGGATGCTACCAAGAGACGTGCTCAGAAGCAGCATCACACCACATATGCCAGTGACTGCTTTATTCATTGCCCCTTCCAACATAACTGCATCACGTCTTGCAAGAGGTGGCATTTAAGTATGAGCTTAATTTTAATCACATAAATAGCTGAATTGAGATGACTTGCGTTTTTATTCTTAAATACATGTATAATTGGCCTGTTGGCTGACACCACAGCACTTTCCAGCATCCTGTTAGATCAAGCCCTTGTTTTACTACTTGGCAGAATGAAGTAACATAAACCGTGTACGGGTTTGTCTACGCTACGCTCGTGACCATATCAGGACATCCAGCTACAAGACTACTGGTTTTGCCCACCATGATGAGCTTTTCTTCCTTATTTGGCTGGTTGGCTGGGTGAAGGAATTTCTGTTTCATGCATGTTGAACCACCATTACAGTGGCTGAGGAGTCTCCCTGATGTTTAATTCTCTACGACGGGGTTCTTTCCACAGCCAAAAGTAACATTGCCAGTGCTAATGACATACCCTTGCTCAACTTTTTTAAAGATTAATATTTATCAAGGAGTAGCCTTGCAGTCTTGACTGGGGAATGTAACATGAAAGAATAAGGATAATAAAAGCCAGATCATGACTTGTTACTAACCATATCACCAGAAGTTTTCCATATAATGTATATAGCTGCATATCTTGAAAGCTGATCTGACTTTCAAAATTATTTTTTTCTGAAAAAAAAAAATCTCTTCATTTTCAATGGGCAATATTTATTGCATCTTAAGACATATGGTCTGTATGTTTATTTGTTCACACATTCTCCTCAGGAACAACCATCTTTTACTTAAAAAAAAATAAAAATTGAAGGATTTCTACCATCTCAGCATTTCTAAAGGGAAACGGCCGATGTGTATTAACTAATACTGTTGTTTTTATTAGTAGCCAGCCGTATGAAATTATTTGGAAACTGGTTAGATGCTTAGAAGCAAGAAATTAATTATTTTTTGTCATTCATTCAGTTACAGTCCAAATGACATAAAGGATAAATGAGTATCACGTACTCAGTTGTAAATTACTCAGTTGTAAATCACTCAGTTGTAAATTAAATTGTATTCTGTAATGCTTTAAGAGACTTGTATTTTAAAAGGCTGCTTGCTTAGGCTTACACCTACTTTTTAAAGTTCAGAATGTATGTTAGCTGAAGCATGCACACAGCAGAAATAAATTATTACATTATTCTTTCCTTTACCATTATTGAGAGCATCATCAGAATTACTGCTTTGTCAAAACCAAAAATCCTCCGGTCTGCAAAACATGTAATCATTTTGAGACTATCAAACCAAAGGGGAATTTAAATTTGAGAGCTTTCAAATGAGTGACTAGTGACATTTTAAGCGTGTGACAGAAAGAGAGATGATAAAGCACTGTCTAAACAGAAGGCACCAAAAGGAGACACCGTGGTTGCCTTTTTGCAGCCTCTGGAGCTCCCGCCTCCACTCAGGAGATTCAGCAGCAGCACTAACAGCCCCAAGATTGCTTCAGCTAATTCTCTGATTTCCTAAGGGTAAATTTCAACCTGAACTAGCCTGTTTGAAAACATTCAATTTATCTAAGTAGGCTGTAACCTCTTCTTTTTCCTAATCCGACCTGAATTCTCACCCCTTTGTCACTCATCTTAATTGTTAGACACCTGATAACAGTTAACATTGTTAGTGACACAGAAACAAAAAACCTTTAAATGCTTTAGCAGTCCCTGTAGCGCCTATTTGCTTTACATTCCTGTTCAGCTGTGGATCAAAGCATTTCCTGGTCCCTACAGTTAATCTACTGTACTTTCTTGTTAGGCATACAAACACAGGAAATGTACAGCCAGGGTTGCACTTTAATTCAGGCATAAGATATGTAAGCACAGTGAAGATATTTGTTCAGTCTTAAGCCAGTAATCATTCCATACAGTAATTTACGTTTTGATTGATCTTCAAGAATGCGTCTCAGAATCTTATTACAAAGAAAAAATGCAGCCTTCCAGTTTTGTGCAGTGTCCATGATTATTTACTGTTCTTCACATGCCAAAGTTCATCTGACAAAAGAAGTTTTAAAAAGATATTCTGCAGAGAATTAAAAGATATAGTTTTGAAACGGTTGATAGTCCCCTTTATTCCCCTTTCAGCAGTTGTTCCTACCTGTTATGCAAAAATGCAGTGGCCTACCTGGGCTAATACAGTAGTTTCCTAAGCCACTAGATCTGGCAGTCTCATGAGCTTGTGCAAGAATTCAAAGTAACCCTCACCGGGAAATCACTGCCCCACACCGTCAGGAAAATATTGCTGCATGCGATTATATGAAAAGTAAAGTGTTCTTCACGCATGAGGACTTCTTTGCAAATGTTTTCCATTATCTAAACTGTTGGCCCAGATCCACTGGCAATAGCAGTACTGGGAGTGTAGAACAAGTGGTGAATATTGTTGTCTTTTTTTTCATTTTATTAGATTTCTCAAGATATTTGGTATTTTTGCTAATGCTTAGTTAGTGAATATAGTGACCACACGAGAAAGACAGCTTTCATTAAAATAAACAAGTTGCATCAGTGGTAAAATTCGGCCCGTGCTATCGCAAAGAGTTTGAAAACAGACTCTGGAGGTGAAAAACTCAGAATGGTACATCTGCCTTTTATGTATGAATTTAAGCCACTGTGGGCCATTAGGGATTACAAACGACAGCTTTTGGAAGTATGATGTCTGCAGGCTATGGTACCTGCATTACACACCTTTACTCCTTGTTAGCTTCTAAGAGTGGTTCATAAAAGCGCTATGGCCAGCTCTCACTGTGTCTGTGCAAAATCTCTTTTGCCCAGTTAGATTTAGCTGGGAAGTTAATGTCTTTGAGGTCAAGTCAGTTCACAGCACTAGGACTGAAACAAGACTGAAACATAAACCTGTTCAAAAACAAAGGGACAAGCAGAAGCCATTTCCTTTCCTGCGGGCCTGTACTGTCCCTCCTCGCCTTGCTGCACAGAGCTAGCTCTGCCGGGCTGGCCTCCAGCCATCATGCCAACAGTGGCGCGGCTGCAAGCGAGGCAATTGGAAAAATCCTGCCAAACTCTTCGAGAAGCAGTGTTGATGTGGAATAAAGCCATCCCCATCAGCCAGAGTGTCCCACCCGCAGCAGCAGGGTGTGAATCCCCCCGGCAGCGCTATTCCTCCCAACCCTTTCCAAACCAGTGCTCCAGGGGGCCCTGTGCTGCCAAAAGTGCCGCTGCCTCCCGGTCCCCATCTGCAAGCGGGGGCTCCAGGGCTGCTGCCAGCACTCTGGCACCACACTCTGATTCCCTGAGTTAAATAAAGTGTCGCAGGGGTAGCTACGTCCTGCCCAAGCCCTGCCTGCTTCCAAGCGGTGGCAGCTCTTTTTTAGGTTCATGCTGACAGGGGCTGGCGTAATGCTGCTCCGGCGGAGAAGCAGTGGCTGCGTCCTGCCCCAGCGGGGATTAGGTTTCAGTGCTGAACACGGTGCTCTGACTTTATCGTGCATAAACGTCGGCTTATGGGTGATCTTTAAACTCCTTTAGAACTCCTTAGATGCTACAGCAGACCTCAGATTATTGTAGGAGTGATGCTTTATTTAGAGAGAAGTGAAGTATTTCATTTCTAAATAAGAAGAAAGCCAACCTATGAAGAGAATTGGATCATGTGTTTGTTGTTTACATTTTTGTGATTTTTCTGGACTGAAAAAATGAAAAAAATTAAGCTAGAAATTACCTAGCAGATGGGTTGCAGTGCTTGTGAATTGTTTTCTGTTTGTTTTGTGGTAGAAGCAGGAAAACAAGTATTTCCTTTGTTTTTGTGTGATCTTGTTGCTTAGTAGGTTCAAAACACTTGCAGTGCACCTCTTGGAGGAATCCTGCCCTCAGTCCCTCGGGGTGTGCATCTCTGCCGCCCTGCTCTTTTCCTCTGGCACACACTGCGAAGGGTGAGAGCAGCTGATTCAGTCGCAGAACGTTCGCACTGTCCAACACCTCTCATTTCCTTTAAATAAAGCGTGTTCCCGTATCACAAATCAGCGGAAATTCGGACTTCCACCTTTTCTTTCCGTTGCTTAGACTTTGGCTGTACTTTGTCTGTCGCCTCTGAGGCCGCGCAGGGAGGGCGGCCAGTGACCGCGGCGGCTCCTGCTGCTAGGCCGGAGAAGGGGCCTTGGGGCCGCAGCCTCTCCCCACTCGGCTGGCTCTGTAGTCACTGACAGGCCCGCTCCTGATAAGGCCCCAGGCAGCTTTAAGGACTTCAGAAAAACAGCGATTTGAAATTTGAGTCAAGATGTTTTCTCTCCTCAGCAATCCCTTGCCTTTGTGTGTGTAGCACTAGGTGGCAGATAGGTTTCTGGAGTGAAGGGAGGGAAAGCAATGAGTCAGGCTTGGCTCTTAGGAGCTTGTTGTTTGGTGTATTAAAATTAGTAGTGGCTGTGACAGTCACAGAGCAAGCCTCAACTTCTTCAGTTTCCTGAGGATTTATATAAAATGCTTACCTAGTTTTGTGTCACTGACGGCTGGAGTTTAAAAGTCAGACTGCCTAGTCTTAACAGCAGTGATCATTCCTACTTCAAATCCCTTTTAAAACATTGGTGTGACAGATTTGGGACGCCACTTAAGGATGCAGTCAGAAAGTGCCGTAGTTGTAATCATGGCCTGTTTCCACAGGGCACTATTACCAAGCTTATAAAAACCATGCCCAGCTTTATTTAGCTTTACAAGGCTTCAGCTTCATTCTGACAGAACTGAATAAGCCTGTTTTCCCCCACACCCCTCTTGAGAAGGAGAGAAAGTTTAAAAAGGGGGCCCAGACATCACTAATGAATGCCCGAGCTGTGCACACAGATCCCTGTTAAACTCCCACTCCTTCCCTCTTCCCTCTCTCCCACCTCGGGCTATGCCAACAGAAGTGTTTGTGTGGCTTCCGGATCTACCAGAACACAGAAATGATCTGGCCAGAAAAATAGCCTAGAATTTGATTTCAGGTTTCTTTTCTCTGCAGCCGGTTCGGCTCATAGATACATATCACCATCCAGCTGCATAAATAGTTGGCTTTGGTGTAGCACAGGGAGAGGAGTGGGGTAGATACAGATGTCCAAAAGAGAAGCAGAGCCAGGGCTGTTTAAACTACCCTTGCCATCCGAGAGATGCTCCAAGAATCACAGTCTCAGCTGCATGAAGTTCCAGAGCACAGCTCTAGAAAACCAGCTGCTTTTGGTGCCTGCATGAAGAACCTCTATAAGTTTGGGAACCCATCGCCATCAGCTACGAGACTCACCCTCATCCATTTCTTGTATGTGGTCTATTGTCGGTATGCCATTTCTGTGAACCACACTGGTTAGAGTTGTTCAACCTTCTGTTGTTGATTACCATCCCCAAGTAGCTTTGTGCCTCTGAAATGCACCAGTAATAAGTAAATAAAAGTGATGCTCAGAATGGGTGGTGCTAGTGCTGTGATCCCATGGACACTGTGCTTACGTTAAGACCAGTTCTCTGCAATACTGGCTCCAGATCAACAGGCAACATAGATGTGTCCCAGATCAGTCCTGGGCACTTGGCTACTCAATTAGCCAAAGCTTGCAAAACAGCATCTATTTCAGACTTGTGTTTATGCTGGATTTGGAGGACAGACAGTTCCTAACTGGAGTAATGCCTACCAGAACAAAAGTTACCCTTGGAAATCCTTTAAAACAAATTAGAACCAAAAATGTAGGTTTGGACAGGTCCGGTGCTTTAAGTCAAATAGCTAGATTTATTATTATTATTATTTATTTTACTTTATTAGGAACAACGTGCCCTAGAACCAGCTTTACCACATCGTGTGACAACAATCTGATACTCTGCACAGGAGCTACGAAAGGAATGAAAACAAAGAATCCCCCCAGCTAAATCCAGTTGGTTAAAACCCAGCTAATAAACTCTAAACACCAGTAGCTCATGAAGTCTAAACTGCAGTTTTCACCACTTGTTTTTAATGCCTGAGTTGCAAAACCATTCTGAGACAACCAAACCTGAGCAGCTGGGGCCTGGTTGTCCTTGCCTGACCAGCGGGGTTGGACCAGGTGACCTCCAGAGGTCCCTTCCAACCTCAGCCAGTCTGTGGTTCTGTGAATGTGAAATGGCAAGAGTTTCTCATATTCTTTTTGTGGTGGCCTCTTTTAAGGAGGGGAAGATGGCTAATTTTGGTAGTTACAGCAATTGAGTGAGAGCAGCAACCCTAGGTCTTAATAACTCAAGTGGGAGGTATATTTTAGAATAGAGAAAATAAAAAGCTTTTATAAAATGAGATTTGAGCTAAGGTTTTTGAAATCACCTAGGGAAGTGTTTGCAATCTGTGTGGACTTACTTCTGAACTGCATGCCCACCAGGTATGGAGCTGAACAGGACGTTCTGCTTCTGGAAGGAAAGCGGGCTACAGGGGTCTGTTGGAACACTTGGGATGATGGCAGAAAGGAACAGACAGCTTTTACGGAGTGCCATCCTATGGGTCACAGAAAGCAATTTGCAAACATTAGAGAAATATTAGGGAAAAGTGAAACAACAATGTCCATCCAGATCTCAAAGCATCTGTGAAAAATTACATAGCCCAGATGGTTGAAATGGTTTTCACATTCATTGCACATGTAGTCTGGTTTTAGCTATCTCCAGTGCAGTCGTTCTGCTGATCTATGGCGGTTATTCTCCCCTCAGTGCCTGAGCATGTTTCCCATTCACATAAATAAGAGTTATGTCTTTGTATCCAGAGAGAGTGGATTTTATTTGTCTCATGCTGTAGCAGCTTCTCACAGGCTGTTTTCTTCCCCCACTCTCAGTTTGGTTAAGCTATCCTGACCTGTGTTTTCTTCGTTTTGAACTCTTCGGACTTTTACTTTTTAGGTAATAAATGTCAGTAAACTATTGGAGATATAAATGGCCAGAAATGAAGCCCTTCATGGGTTCAGCCATCCAAGTAATGTAATCTGAAATATGAGAGGTAGCTAGAAAGAGAGAAAAAAATCATGGGAGTTTGGCACCGTAGAAGTAATTTCATCTTATGTGATGATATCACCACGTTTTTCCCTCTCCTTTCACTCAGTACCTATACATGAGACTCTTGGTTTGCAGTATGGGAATGTTTACTCTTATTTACAGGGCTTTTGTGTTAGTTAGCTGTTTTTTGTAAATTGCTTTTAAAATCTCTGCCATAAGGTACCGTTTAAGCACTGCCAATGATGACTGTGGCTCTTGCTGCTTAAAAGCTTCTAAGCCATGGCCTGTGGGTTTCTTTTGTACATGAGTTTAGGTTCTTTAATGAATACGGTGCCATTGATTGCACCTCGTGCTGTACAGACCAGATTCCAGAGCCCCTGATGGGTGCACGCAGATGCACACCTCCAGGTGGTTGTCCTTGTCTTACACAGCGCTGGGGCTGGGAAGGTGGAGGTGGAGGTGTTCCCTGAACGCTGCCATGGGCTCTCTGGGGGCCTGCCGAGTTGGCGGAGTCACTTTAGCCATTTGTTCTTCCTCCTGCACTCTTCACGTGGTTACAGATGTGCTGTGATCAGGTTAGGGGTGCTCTTCTCCCAGGGATCTTCATGAAGCGCTGCTGTGTCTGTTTTTCTCCCCTACTCTTGGTTTTGGTTTTGTTTTGTTCTGGGGGGGGGGAGGAAAGGGAGACAAAGAGCAGAGGACACAACAAAACTTTTAATCCTGCTGCTGCTCTTATGGACCAGGTCCCCTGCCCAGTTCAATTCTTGTCTCCTTTTGTATGACAAGAGCTGTCATACGACTTCCTGACGATGAATTTCTCTTCACTTCTTCTGTCCCTCCTCCTCGCAGTCCTCAGTTTTCTCACCCACCTCGCTGCCTGGTTAATCAAACTCATTGGCAAGCGGCCACCTTGGGAACAATGAAATGACTGGAGATGCCATGGGGAGGCAGGGGGTGTTCTGCAGTGTCGAGCCAGTGGTGGCACGGGAGGAAGGAGCTCCAGGTTCCCTCAGGTGGCTGCTGTGGGAGTCGGGGTCAGTGTAAAACATGGTGGGGTTTGGTGCTTGTTTGTGCAGAAGCAAGCGCCCATCAGGGCATTCAGCCACCTTAGCTCGAGGGCAATTTGGCATAAGGCCGTGGCTGGATCTTGCTCTTCTGCATCCTCGGCGTTGGCAGAGCTCACGGCCTGCTGGGCCCTTCCCCGCCGCCTCAGCCCGCCAGGTTATCAGAGGCTGGAGCAGAAGCAGATTAGGGCCATTCACACCAGCAGTTTCCTTACCGCATTTGCAAGACTGATAACTTCTGGCAGGGAGGCAGTGACGCCAGCGGGCAGTAATCCTTTCCTCTGGAGAGCTGTTTGCCCTGCCTGTGTGTTTATCCCCGCAGGTGTGGCTCCCAGTAACCCTACCTCTGCTGCTGGTTTTTGGCGTCGGCGGTGGTATCCCGGACGGTGAGTGCGACTCACCCAGCTCCAGCCGTCCTCCCTGGGGAGCTGCTTCAGGGCAAGGTCTTCCTTGAGAGCCGCCTCTCCCCGTGCTGGGGCCGCTGTCACCCTGCGTGAGCTTGGTGCCCGAGCTCTGGCTGTGGCTGGTGGCAGCACGCACCAGTGTTTCCTCAGTGCTGCCCGGCAGCACTTGGAAGAAGGTGTTGGCTTGCAAGAACCAGCCAGACAGGGTGAGGAGACAAGAAGAGGCATGAGAACAGCTCTGTTTAACTCCAGATCCTCGCCTCCCACTGCTTCCTATAAGAGGTAACAGGAAAAGCTGCAGCGGGGCAGCAGGGAGTGTGCCCTGCCAGGTGCATGGCCAGCCTGTGCCACTGCCACCACCACCACCTCCACTGCCACCACCATGCCAGGCAAATACTGCCCTGGTATCAGCATGGGACCAGCAGCTGTCAGCGTGACATGCTGCATGGCATCAAGTCCTTTTTCATGAGGGCAGCACTACGTGCAGGCACGCCCCTGGTCCTTAGCTCCCAGCCTCACCTTCAGCTGAGTTACGGGAGCAAAGTCTGCTCCGTTTGAGGAGTTTAAACACGGCCATGAATGTGTGTCTGCTTGCTTGGCCCAGGATATAGCGAGCTACTGAGGAGTGTTTACTGAGCCGTGCCCTGGCATCCTCATCCTTCCTTTGCAGCTGCTATTTACCAGACAGCATTTGTGGTGAATGTAGCTGGCAGGAAACATCGTCTAGGAATGAGCTGGATGAGTTAAAAGAAATTTTCACACTAACATTGTTACAGGCTTTTGAAAATACTTCACATGAAGGCATATTTTTGTAACACTGAATTAAAATAGCATTGCATGAAGCTGGCTTGACTAAAGTGAATTTACCGTCAAAATGTTTGGTGTTTTTGTTTTGGGTCCCTGTCTTGTTTACAGATCTGCTGTGTTATGCAGAGAGCATCCCAACTCTATCGCCGCATTGTTCCACAGATGTGGCAGCAGCACAGCTCGTTCATCTGCGCTGGGGGAGAGGAGATTTTGCCTTTCTCTTGGCAATTAAAGAAACCAATTATGAAAATGCACTTATTTCACTTTTTGTCAAAAAGGCCTGCTATGACACTATAGCTTTACGAGGCTCAGAGTTCATATTTATTATGAAAAGGTCTTCATTAAAACTTATTGGAGTAAAATAACAGGATAGTTTCTTCCATAGGCTATGCTGAGATTCAGCATTCGCTTTCTCCTCTTTGGGATTTAAATTGCCATTCAGATGATTTAGTTATTCTTCCTGTAGTGTTGTAACCCCTGACTGGAACTTTTCTTTTTTGCAATCATCCCTCCTGAAACTGAGAAAATTGCCTTAAAGTAGTTTTTACAAGAGATCAGAACCCACAAAAACAAAAACATGCAGCCATTGATATACATGTTAGTCCACCGTGCTGATTCTTTCTTGGCATGTTGTGCAATGTACCCCATCCTTTATCTCCTGCTTTGTTTTCTGATTTTGAGTCTTGTTTAGCTTTCTCGCAGGACTGTGCCTCTATTTTGTTTAGAAAGTTCCCAGCAGCCTGCGGTTGCTATAGCTATATGCGAACAGAATATTTGTGCTGTTATTTATTTGAATTGGGACTTTTTAAAACCGTCTCCTTGTCATCAATCTACCAGAGACGTTTGGACAATGTATTAGTCATTGCCGAAGTGACACGAAACACTGCACAGTGTTTGGAGACGCCCTTCCAGCAAAGGACCCCGAGGTTCAGGCCTCCACAGATGTGCGGAGCAGCGCTCCCCGTGCCTCACTCACTCGCATGCTTAATAGGCTTCTTGCCTGTAAATCCCCATGTGCCACGGAGCGATTGGCTCTGCAGAAGGGGTGGTGTACCGGAAAGCCTGGACGTCCCTGATTTATCTCCCAGCTCCCGTCTCCAGCGCTGCTGATGATGGGTGGAGCGCGCTGCTCCGGCACGGATGATGCTGGTTGCCACCCGAGCGAGCGGCGGAGGAGCGGGGCTGGGTGCTCAGCAGCCAGGGGCAGGCTCAGAGCTGGGGCTTTGTTTCCCGAGCCCTGACGGCAGCGTGGCAGCGAAGCAGCTGAAGTAAACAAACCAACAATAAAGGCATTTTTGTGCAGAATAGGTCCATTATTCTTCCTGACAGCATGACTTGGATTTTGAGGTCTCATTCCTTGTATTGTTCCTTATTTAAAGAGAAAGAGAAAGCAGAACAAGGAATAATACAAATTAGACAGCCTAAGGCTTGTGCTCACCCATAGGATACTATTAAGGTCCTGTCGGCACTACAAATTGGAACCATTCTGCAGCCGGGTCCCTTAACCCAGCTGCATTTTGAAAGCAGTCAGGCCCTAAAGTCTTACGTGCCCGTGTGATCAATTTGCCCGGGACTTTTCCGTGGAGGTCAGGCTCGTAACCACGAGGCAATAAGCAATCACTTACCGAGACTGGCTCATTGATTATTCCACCTGCAGACAACAGAGCGTTTTTTAGCCCGACAGAGGGGCTCACACAGCCATATAGACTTGTGCACGTGCGTGTGTCTATTTACTTTCCTTTCTGTCTCAACTGCAGACGTGATTTTCACCAAAGGGTGCTCGGTGGGCAGCTGGGACATGTGGTGATGCCCTGGTGCTCTGTGCAGTGAGCCACGTCTACAGGGGCTGCCACGGTGGTTTTGGACCCTCCAGAGAGCCGCAGGGCTGCCGGAGGGCTGGAAGAAGCTGTTGGGGCTTCTGGACAGTGGCGTGTTGCATTCTCATGTTCAGTAAGGCTTCAAAAAGTTTGTGTTGTGCAAATTTTCAACCCTTTCTGTTCATTTGGACTGGGATCCCATGGTATCTGTTCATTTCTGTTCATTTGGACTGGGATCCCTGGACACAGGAAACTCAGCATGGATTCGGGGCAATGGCCTTTTCTTTTTCTTACTCCAGCAGGGGCTGGCTATGCCTGAGCAATGGCCCTTGAGCTTCCTGAAGTGCTAAGGGTGGAGGCATTTCCCAGATACTCAGGAGAGCATGGATTTATGCACTCACAAAGGCACATGGTCTTTCTACCAAGGAGCAGCAAGTCTGTTTTGTCTCTTTGGTAACCTCCCCGGCTGGCCGAGGAAGACTTCTTGCAGCTGGGAGAGGCATGGCTGTGGTGGAGCCATTCCTGTGGGAGAGGTGAGGGAGGGCTTATTGAAAGCCTCAGGGTCTCATCCAGCTTGCCTTTTTCTGGCCTGGGCACTCACAGCAAGGGACAAGCAATAGTGGCGTCACCACTGAGATGAGACACACTGTCATCCCAGTCAGATTAAATATCTCCAGTCCATTTCTGGAAAGAGCATATCAAGAACACTAAGTGGAACATAGCTGTATGTTTAAAACTTTTCAAAGTTCCTGACTGCATGCATTACACACACAGTTTGTCAGGTTGTTCCATGCCATTTTTCCTCTAATCCCGACACTTGTGATTTTCCCAGGGGATACATGGAGTAAACCCTTTCTTCACTGTCAGAACTGAGCCCATTTTAATTGGGCAGCCTGGAAGATCTTTTGTTCAACTCGACGCTGATTCTGTTTGCACATCTGCAGCATTTAAACATTGCACGATTGTTTAAATGCAATGTTTAAATGCATTTAGCATTTAATGTGTTTATGTTCAAATGCATAAACAATGCACGACCACCTCAGTTCATGGTCTTCAAGATAAATAACTAATATATTTTCCCCCAAGGTAAGCAAACTGACAGTGGAGGGATTAAAGGGAAGCCACAGAACATACCTCCAACTATTGACAGATGACACATAACAGAATATATTGACTGATAAATAAAGAAGTGGCTGAGAGCAGTGTCCATCAGCAGCTACCACCAAACAGCTTCCCCTCTTGCTCTCCAAGCACAGTTTGGGAAGCTGATGCCCCGACGCCCGGCGCTGTCTCTTGTGGCCAACGGAGAGGACAAGCAGCACCAGGGTCACCGGGATGGAGATGGCACAGAGCGAACAGAGAAGCTGCACTGTGAGGACGTGTGGTACATGCGGGATCGCTGGCACAGGGACACCTTTTTCTTTTCAGCATTACAGCTGTTCAGCAGAGGTTGTAAAGCTCGACTTTTAACGCAGAAAATCAATCAACTTGGAAACCCCAAACTCTGTCTGACTACTGGTCTTTAAAATCCTGCAGTTTTATATTGTTTTTGTCCTTTTTCTTCTTTTGATTTGTTACTGTGGGGTAACCATCCCGTTTTCGAATGCATACATATGCCTAATTAAACATTCACCGTTCAACATACATAAAATTCATTAAGACTATGGAAGCCCTGTTAAAAAAGGAGTTACTCCCTCTGCAGCCTTATACAAACATGTAAAATGCTTGAGTCAGACTGAATCCTGAGGTTAAAAATAGACTGGTAAAGTCTTCGTATTTACTTTCTGAATTTTAAGCCCCGTGGAGGAGAGGGAAGCGTTTAAAGTTTTCCCACTTTAATCATTGCCTCTGATACCAGGGGGAGTAAGTGGCTTTTTTTATTTTAATGCAAACAGGAGATTCTCAAGACTTGAAATGAAATCCTGAGCACAGGCGACAGCACACTTCCTGCTTCCTTCCCGTGCTTTCCTGACTGCTATCCTCCGCTCCTGGGAGGAGGATAGTCGCCTGCCTCCCTGCTTCACCTTCAGCACAGCCCCTCTCCTTTCTTCAGGGCTCGTGCCTGTCCCCCTCCCAGGATGCCGGGCTGTGTGCTCCTGCTCACCTTGGCCTGAAAGTCACTGCTGCTGTGCAGTCCTGGAGAAACCAGGATACGGGCAGGTGCATGTGTGGGTGTCCTCCCTGAGCCAAAGGACAGGACCCATTTGCTATATTGCTCTCTCTCACATTTCTCAGTGCCCATCCATCCTCCCACGGCAGCAGCGATGGGTGGCAGGGCAGGGGTGATGCAGCTCTCACTGGCGCTGCTTCCCTCCTTCACGGGGAGGTTTGTCCTCCTGCGGGGACCCTTCCAGAACCATTGAAGTGATTCAAACAGAATCATTTTCTGCTCTTCCATCCCTCCAAAACAGCAATGCTGTTTTTGCTCACATGAGGAAGAAATCAAGGATTATTGTATCCTGAAAAGGGAAGAACTAAGGCAAATGAGTGACTTAAATTGGCAGGGAGGGACTTGCTCTATGGCTCTCCATCTCAGCGTTGTTCTACCCCTTCTGAGCTACGTGATAGGTGTCTTTGATAGAGCATTTTATTTTATAATTTGCTTCCAAATTAAACATTGATAGTTTAATGATGACTAGGTGATCTTGGAAGTCTTTTCCAACCCTAATGATTCTATGATTCTGGGAAACTAAAAAAGATAAACATTGGTAGTAGGGGCATGGTTGGACCAGATGATCTTGGAGGTCTTTTCCAACCCTAATGATTTTATGATTCTATGAAACTAAAAAAGACATTTTAGAAATTTGTGTTCAAGAACCTTTGTGAAGGCCCAATACTGAAAATCTTCTGACACTGTGTGTGCATACGTATAAGAAAAATCTGTGCATGTTGGTGTAGGAACGAGTTATGACTTTCAACACGTTCGCTTGCTTTTAGCACTTGATGTTCACTTCAGTTAGTGCAGTCACAAAGTTTTTGCTGGACCAAGTCCTGGGTAAGATTTCGAGGGCCACACCAAGCTATCAGCATTTCACATCATCGGCAGGGCTGGTGCTGGAAGGGAAGCTGCAAAGGAAGCAGCCAGGGCTGGGAGCAGGGGCCAAGGTGTGGGGTCCAGGAGCCCCCCTCGGGCAATGCCCAGGCACAGGGGGGCCGCATCCCTTGGGAGAGGGGGAGCCCGGGCACAGGGGCTGTGCCGCAGCCTTTTGGCACCCGGCGTGAGCGGTGGAAGTGACACCCGTCTCGCACAACGGGAAAGCCCTGTTTGTTTGTCAAAGGAAGGCCAGGAGCTGGACAACTGCAGCTGGGCGGCTCTGCCTTTGTCTGAAAGTCAGCGCCGGAGAGCCCGCCGGGCCTTCGGCTCAGTGCTCCTGAGCCGCTGCATGTACCTGTCGCTGTGGGTTGTACCAGGCTAGCCAGCGGCTAACCAGCATTTTGGGGAGGCAGGGCTCTTCCCCAAGGCTGGGACTGATGGGCTTGCTGAGGCTTTTCGTCTGGAGTGCGAAGCGCCGTTCTGGAGGCTGATGATTTTTCCCCCCTTGCTGGGTCTGGAAGTTGCAGAAGTGAGTGGCACGGATGCTTGGGCGAGTAGCCTAGGCTGGAAAGAAGAATTAACTTAATAATCCCCACCGAGACAGTTGCTATTACACTGATGTGAGATGGTAAGTCATTTAGATCACTCCATCCTCACATTTTTATAGCTATGTACCTGTGTTTCCAAGCTACATTCAGATTGCATCGAGGCTTTTCACAAACCTATCATATGGTTAATTACAGCTGAATTTAGTAGTTACTGTCATTGTATATTTGATTGAAAATAAGTAGTTTCACTCAAGCTGTTTTCACCCTGAGAAGATAGATCTTACTTGTAATATTATGGTTTGTGCACAGCCCTGCTGCCTGCTATCTTCCTCAACAGAAAGGTAAGAAACGAAGTTAAACAATTACTTGTAATTGCAGGTAAGATTTGAATGTTGATTTATATTTTTAATTGCTTCCATTTAAAAAATTATGGGTGAATGTGAAGATGAGTAATGTTTAAACTGAAAGAAAACAGACCCATAAATATAAATGTGAAGCAGCAGGATGTGTAAAAGGGCAGTCTTTTTTTTTTTTCTCCTCTCAGCTTTAGTACTCCTGAAAGCGTGCTTCTTGAACTGACCTTGACTTCAGATTGTTTCTCAGTGGCCACAGCTTCTAATTACTCGCCTTTTCACACTGGTTTTGAGCCAACAGAAACTGAGTATTATGCGTTCTCTTGGTCTAGATGTGATTTTCTGTTCAGGGCACTCGTGCTGGAGAAAATAAAACCCAGATGATTCACTGGGTGACTGAAGCTGTTGGTACTTCCCAGGGATGGCACAAGAAATGAAATCTCAATTAAGAGTGACTTTCTCTTACAGAGTAAAGCCTTTGAATCACAGCGTACCTCCGAGCCTTTTGTCTGCCAAATGGGTGGGGGTAATTGAGAAAATGCAGTCAAGATGTGAAAAAAAGTGCCTGGGGGCATGCAAGGCCTGTTTCCAGTGATGCACGGATGTTAGTAACATGCTGAGCTTTAAAATCCCAGAGCACAGTAAAGCAGAATATTCCCATCCCACTCCCTGGGAATTAAATTAGGTGTCGAACCAGAGGCCTTTATGAAAAATAAGATCAGAAAACGTTTTGTTTTCAGTTAGAAGTTTTATGTGACTTGCTACTTTTGTGTGTGTGTGAAGGCTTGAAAAAATACAGCCCTGTGATATCACTGAAATGAGAGATCATCACTTTCTGTCAGTGCCTTTTATATAAATGTGTTGCTATTTTAACTCAGAAGCTGTTCAGTTATGCGCCTAGTTTCTGAAAAATTTGCAGACTGTGCTTCAGCAAAAGGAGTTATAAAAATTATAAAAGCATAAAGTGTGCTTTATGGTATATATTATGCTGCAGTTTATCTGCTTTATCAAGCTTGAGGTTCTTAACTCTCAGAATTGCATGCAGAACTGAACTGAGGGTTTTTTTGCCTTTTTTTTTTTTTTAATTTAGGTCCTAGCTAAATAAGCAGGTTTTCACAAGTGTAGCCATCTCATACCGCATTATGTTAGAGCATAAGAATTTAAAATGAAAGGAAAATGGGTGGTAATTAGGAAAAAGAAATCTGGACTCTTCAGTCTAAGTGTTCCTGAAGTGGAGACAGGCACAGAGTGCGGCCCCATTGAGAAGCAGTGAAAAAACATTTTCAAACTCCCTCCCCTTTCAGAAGGCACACTTGGGAAAATGACAAGACTTGACTCACTGCGCCTGGAAAAGGCTCGCGTATTCACATCCCTCTCTGTGCCAGTGGGAACCCCTGCACCCCTGAGGGAGGCATTTTAAGAGAGGGCTGCAGGGGTGCACATCCCTTCCTCTGGCGCTGATTGTTTCAGGCAAGGCAATTCAGCACCACTTTGCTGGCAGCCTGGGGGACCAAGCAAAACTCCTGACTCTGCCCCATCCCACCCTGGGGCGGGCGCGGGGAGCAAGTAACGAGGAAATTGGGTGCAGTGAAAATTCATTTAAAGGAGTTTGAAAGATATTGCTCGTAGAGTGTATGAAGATATCACAATGAAGGGAGGATTACATATTTCTAAATGCAGATTGGCTATTTTAAGAGAAAATCATAAAAAAATAAAGACACTGGGCTTTATTCCCTTTCTTCATAAAATATGAAGCACATCTTTTTTTAATGCTTTCAATTTTCTTCCTTTTATGGCCTATTGTAAATATGCAGTATTCTTGATCTCAGCTGTTCAAGGCTTACATTAGCCTTCCTGAATAATGAGAATTCTTCTTTAAGCAATTCCCCACAAATACATTTTTGGTATGTTTTTATGCTGGGTGGTTGGGTTTTGTCAGTATTTCAAGCATGCTGAAATGGTATTTTCATGGACTGTAAAATCAAGAGATTTAAACAGCTCTGCTTTCTTCTCCTAATCTCCATTTCTACCTAAAAATAAAAAATTAAAATCTTTTGTGTCCACATAACTTCTTGTGATTGGAGAGAGGAAAAGAAATGCCAGCTGTCATAAATTCTTAGGTTGAAGATCTCCCAGCAAAGCTTGCACTAACAACAGTTAATCCCAGGCAGGTTTTTTGGTTGTTTTGTTGCTGTTGTTGTTGCTTTTATTTTTGTTTTTGTTTTTTAGGACACACAATGTAGACTTAACAGCTAGGTCCCTGGGTTAAGGTATTTTTGCACTCTTCTGGATTGATTCAGATCAGTGCCTGCAACATCTCAGTAGCCCAGCTGATAGAGGTCTACAATTCTGAGGAGTGCAAAAGGTTTATTTTATATTCCTACTGTTGGTAAATCTTCACATAATGGTTGCTTTTCTGTGACAGCAAGAAAGAAGTTGACTCATGCTCTGCCTGCAGTCTCCAGATCCTGTTGTGAGAGCTGCTGCAGGGCCAGCTGTCTCCCATCTTCTGCTCATGCTTCTGACTTATTTCCTCCCAAGTGAAGTATTTTTGCAAAAATAGGTCCTTTTCTCCATCTGCCTCCTGTTTGTGTTAGCTCATTTCTCCAGTTTCCATATCCATCTGCGTATCTGATCATGCTCTCCAATATGCCTGCACTTCTTTCTAGCTTTGTACTATCTGAAAAGTCAGTAAGCAGGTAGCATCACCCCCATCGGAGAACACCCTACGACATGGTCCTGTCTTCTTCACTAATGATTTTCAGTGCTTTTTGTTGGCCTTTTCAGGCTCGGGCACTTCCTTGCAGGTTCCTGCTGAGCCACATGAGGATGGGTACTGGCCCATCAAGAGCCTCAGAGCAGACACCTGGGTCACAGCTCTCAAAACGTGACCAGCCCCTGGACAAGTCTGCTGTAAAAATATTGAGTCATGCCTAAATGTCTTGATAAACCATTGACAAACACTCTTTGAGATGGTGTCTCTGCCATGCATCAGCCCTGATACTTTCATGTAGACCGCTGTCTTAATCAATATCCTATGTGCAGCAGCAAGAGGAACCCAATGAGGCTGGAGATATATCTCATCTTATCTGCATGCATAGCATCATATTGTCAAAGAAAATTAGCCTTATTTGAGAATAATTTTGATTGTTTCTCACAAAGGCATGTGAACATAAGGTCTTGAAATGCTTACAAACAGCACGCGTGACTCTTTGTTTCCGAGCATATTTACTGTAAATTTAGGTCAGACCGAATGGCCGATCAGGGTCTCAGTGAAACACAACCCATAAGGTGCACGTTTACTTGCCTCTTCTCTCCCTTCCGCAACATTAACCCTCTGTATCAGTGAGCCTGAATCTCTGGTGCTGGGCTCGCCAGACTTGTGCCAGGAGGATTTTGGCTTGCTGTGGCTAAGGCCCCCCAGGGAGGGGGTCGGGCTCGGCTCCTCTCCCTGGTTCACACCCAGGCTGCATCTGCCATGACCACCTCGAGCCACTTTCCCTAACTTGCACATCAAAGGTGAGCTTGGTAGCCTGTGGTTTTTGTGTCTCGGTAGCATTTGGGTGGGTAAGCCCTTCTGATTGCCAGCAGCTCCATGTGACACCACTCAGAAACAATCCTCACTCGCCCTGGCTTATGCTTGATTTCATTAGCTATGAGAGATGTTCAACAGTACCAGACCTTGGTTATTTTTCCCTCTTATTACTGCCCCCAGACTCTCAATGGAGCTTTCTGCCATGTCTTTCCAGAGTGCAACAAGGGGAGATACCTTCAAAATACAAATACAGGCCTCTCCCTCGCCTGTCATTCCCTAACAAGCTGTATTAATATTTCAGTTGTGCAAATTATCTACAAGTTGATGTTGTGCCAGTTATGTATTTTATTAAGCATTAAGACTTCTAGTTCCTCCTGTTTCGTGCCTCTTACCTCTTTTAGCAGCATGCAGGCTTTTAATACATTTGCCACACTGAGCTGCTATTTGTTCTTTCCCCTCGTGTGACCTTACAGTGAACCCCACTACCTCGTCTCCCTTCTTCCCCTCTTCTCAGTTTGTACTCTTTTTTTTTTTTTTCCTCCTTTCCATCACTTTCCTGGGTTTTCACTGTTTGACATTGTTTTGGTTGAGAGGGGAGAATTTAGGTCACCGTCTTTGTTGTTTTTTGTCTTTCTTCACTAGATGGATAACGGCAGAATAGCAGGGAATCTGTCGTGGAGCCATTATCCCATGATCAAAGAACTCAAAGCACTCAGTGGCGTACTCTGCATAGCCACACGTTCATCCCCAGCGTGTGTTTCTGTGGGCACACACGTGTGCCTCTCTCTTTCTGGCCGCTCTTTTACACCAACATGGTAGGCTCTAAGGTGATGCTTGGGTAGCCCCGCACACCTTCTCCCATGTGCCCATTTGTTTTCTAAATTTGTGCTGCTTTCCCTAGGAACCCATGCTTTTGTTTCTGTTTGGAAGCAGGAGCAGCTTCTGGCTTCCAGAAGCCCTCCAGAAGGAGGCCAGAAGGAGGCCTGAAGGTGGCTGTGCACCCTGGAGAGGAGCAGGAGCACTTCCCTCTGGCTTCCTCGGGCTGGGATGCTCTGGGCTCCCCTCCTGCCGACCTGGGCTGCTCCTCAGGGGCCTGGGGACCTCTCTGCTTCTGCTTGGAGGCAGGGAGGGAAGGGCGAGCGCTGGAAGCCAGGCCCCAGGTCTGCGAGCACTGGGCCCACTGTGCCTGCTGAGGCCCCCGAGCAGCACGCCGGATGGGGGCAGGCAGCTGCAGTCCCGAGTCTCCCGGCGTGACAGGTGAGCACGAAACCTGGGGCGAGAAGAGCCCGGCACCAACAGCACAGCCAGGGGTGCAGCTGCCCCACGGGAGGCGGCAGAGCCTGGGCATGCTGAGCCCGGCGGGGAGGTGCTTCGTCCCCGTGCCTGCTTCATCCCCGACCTGCCGCCTCATCACCTCAGAGTGGTCGAGGCTCAGCAGAAGCGATTTGCCACCGTGATGTATTCCTAAATTGCGCCGGTGCAAATCTGCGTGGCGAATTTACGGCTGCTAAAAACTAAGGCGTTTTCTTAATGGCTTTACAAGGACTTCATTAAGGTACTTAATGAGGCCTCAGAAACCTGTCAACCACAAGCTGAAAATCACCGCTTCAGAAATAAGGCGTTAGGGATTGCTGAAGTCACGGTGTGTGTTACCTGGGCTGCTGCTTGAGGAAGGCTGCTGCTCTCTATTTCAGCAGTGAAGACTGGCCGTGGAGGTTTCAAAAGCGATTTGTTTCCTCCGCTGATAGCAGCAGGGGAGGGACTTCAGTAGCGAGGTCATTCTAAATGTCTTGTTCCTCTTTCTCCCCTTTCACCATGTTGGTGCAGGGTTTTCCATAGGGAAATCCAGAAAGGTCTGAGGGCCTGAAATGAAGACAGATAAAACTCTGTCGTGATTCTTATAAACGTAGATTAGCTTGGTTGTGGTTGAATGTTCCCTGGTTCTTCATCTTTATTTCTGTGTCAGCAAATGGTCACTATGATATAGGGCCAGCTTCTTCTACAATTAATACAGTTGTTCATGGGAAATGCAATTAAAATCTGACCGCCTGTCACTGTACTCCCCTCCAGTCGTGCTGCTGATAAAGTTCTCTGGATTTCTGCCATCTGCTAGTTCTAACATGCCCAGTTTCCTTACAAAAAGGCTTTGCTTTCACCTCCAAAACATTTGATATTTGAGTTCAGTTTCCTGTGAAACTCTGCATCTTGTGAGTGCTTTGTAGCACAGAAGTGCTGCTTTCCAGCAAACACTCCCACGTCTTCACATGGTTTGGGGCTTTATTACAGAGCATTTCCCCTGTAAGTGTCTGCTTACTGCTGGGTGTTTTCTGTGGGTTTCACTGTAATGTTTTTAACAGGTTTATTTCTGTTATGCTCGGTTGTATAAAAGATGCCCAGCAAACCAGATTAATTTCCAAGATATCTTTGCTTCCTTAGACTCATGGAGCATGTGATGCGCAGCCTGGGCTGGTCCCTGGCTATTCACAGCATGCCAAGTACAGCCAGCAGTCCCTGGACTGGGACTCAGGAAGACCCCGATTTCCTCCTTGGTGCTGCTGCTGATTAGCCATGTTTCCCAATGCAAATCACGTCGTCTCTGGGCATCTTCACCTTCTGACTCAGATGCAGCGTGTAGATTCCTTTCCTCTGTACAGAGTGTTTAGTAGAATAAGGAGGAGCTTGTGCTGTAGGTGAGGTGCCCAGTTGCTTCTGTAGTAGACACTAAATACAGGTTAAATGCTCAATAATATTTAAGAAGTAACAAAACATATTCAGAAAACGGAACAACAGAAAAGATCTACTTGGGCAAACACTTGTCAGGAAACATTTGATCATGATTCTAGTACCTGTCATTTCCTGTTCCTGGATTTATTCTGCATTAGTTATTTCTAGACTTTCCAGAGCCTTATGCGCAGACAAAAGCTCCCATTTTACTTGGCACGTTCCTCTGACTTTGGCAGCTCTGACTTTGGTAACGTTGTCATTCGTTATTACCGCAAGAGTTTTAACATCTCAAATTGTAGACTGCTGGCATCGTGGAAGTTCAGGCAGTGAGAGCAAGTTGCTCAGGAAAGAGAAAGCTCCCTTTCACAGTTGCCAAGGTAATTGTCAGCTAGGATAAAGTCAAAGCACTGACAATTTTAGATCACGGCCCTTTGTTTTTAACACAGATGATAGCCATACCAAGGAAAAATCTTACTTCAGAAGCTGTGGTTATTGCTTTATATTCCTGTCAACATCCATTTTCCATTTCTTGTGCCAACTGGAGTACTTCTCGGACAGTTTAAATCAAGCATGAGCAGCTACTACAGAGAGGGCGCAGGAAGGCAGTGGAGGGACTTTGAGGGAGACCTTGTCTTTCTTTAATGCAGTATAGAGAAGGGACTGGCTCGTCCATAGTCCCGTCTGGATTAGAAGGGAGAAAGGGAACTTCTGGCTGCTCTGTTTTTTTCAGAAGCTGCCCTTGTTCAGGGGAAGCAACTAGGAGATTTATGGCTCACATCGTACTGTTTGCAATGTACAAACCCAGAATTCGCTAGGAACTGCTTTAGACCATTCTGGCAGGGAAATGAAGTACTTAAAGCGTAACTTGCCAGCTTTGGTCCTCTTTATACACTTGTACTGAGCGGGGAGGGGAGTGAGGGGGAGGGCAGATATGTTTTCCTACTAGTGGTTTTGGTACAGTTGTTGCACCTGCAAAGCTACAGCAAAACTCAGTCTGACATTTAAGAGTGTGAATGTTTGTTTTTTTTTTCATCCACTGACATAAAATACTGCTGCAAAAAATATTCCAAAAGTTTCCAAAGGTCTTTTGCTGTGGAAAGCACTAGCACAAAGAGCCCTTTGTTTCACAGGAGTATCCAAACCTGTGGTAAACTCTTGCTCCTGTTTTTTTCCCCAGACAGGTGCCACGAGCTCTTTGACATTTGTAGAGCAGATGGGATGTCATTTCAGCCTCGTGTCTAATTGACAGAACCTTAATAACTCTCTCTACACGTCCCTCCTCAGAAAGCGTGGGCCATGGGATCGTGGAGAGGGCTCTCTCCTCATACAAAATGCCCTTAACATATGTACTGCTGGGCGAAATGTGGGAGCTACACTCTAACTGGCCTGTGAAGGTTCTGGGGATTCATAATCCAGGGAAATAATTTCTTGCTGCTGGATTTGCTGTTTTGGATGGTTGGTCACTTGCTGCTGGCTTGGCTTCCATACATTGTATTATGTATACACGCAGTCCGAGATGTTATTGTATGCATATATTCTTATATAAATAGCAGTCTTGTTTCTATATGCAATTCCATAATGACATATGAGTTGAATATGTGCAGAACACGTGACCACCTGGTAGTCTCTGGGGCTGTGCGAATGCACACGTCTGTCTGCCCTTGGCTCTTCCCTCTCCACAGCTCCCAGGGGAGTGACTTTACGAATGTCCAATTTGAAGATTCCAAACTCGGTGGGGGTCTCATTGCCAAAAGCCTGGTGCCTGTGGAGGTGTCAGAGAAGAAGGTAGCTGTCCTAACCATTTCTGCAAATCTCAGCACACCAACAACACGTTCAAGTGCTGCACATGCTCAAGTCTCATGTGAAGAAAGCAGAATAACTGTTTTGAGTGCAACTTCTGCTAAAGGTTGTACGCTCCTTTGCATGCCTTGTTTACACAGGAAAGCCACATTTGCAATGTGTTTCTAGCATTTCCGTCCCAACAGGCAGCTATGCTTCCCCAGAAATCGTTTCTGTAAAGAAACCAGGTGTTGATTTTACTTTTGGAAAGGCAGCTAGGCTGCATTTTATGGTGGTTGTCATTGGCTAAGACCAAGAGGGGTAGAAGTACCCAAACAAATATTTAATGCATTTCAGTTGGAGTATACATGAACTAACAAAACCCTTGCCCTCGAGCAGCTGTAATTTCTAGGATTATTCTTATGAAGCGTATTGAGTTTGGGATTCTTGGCTCCCTGGTGCAGCAGCCTGTCCCTCTGGCAACTGTCATCCCCGATCATATCAGTTACACGCTGCCACGGCCATTCAAACGTCTTGTGCAAATGGCAATACTAAAAGCAGGCCAGGTGGTAGCAAAGTCTGGGACAGATCTTCAGGTCGCTATCAAAATCACAGCATTTCCAGTTCTCCAGGCATCAATATTCGTTCCTGTGGCACTAGTATACAAAGCATTTCAGTGCCCTTTGTGGTATCTTTGATACCTCGAGGCTCTAATTCAGCAAAATACATAAATTGCAGCATTGTATGTTGGCCTTTTGGCATGAATGGCTTTCAGATATTCTTTTGAATAAATGCTGGCTGCTGTACACGGGGCTTTCACAGTCTGGTTTCAAAGAATTAAAACAAACACAAGAAAGTATTAAGAAAATAAAAAGACTGGAAGGAATCTTGGGAAGTTCTTGAGCCCACTCCAAGCCCCAGAGCAGATTTGGTTGTACCAAAATGATTGTTGGGAGGCTCTCAAGAACAGGTTAGACAGTGATGAAGGCTCCACACTGACCCCAGGCAATCAATTCCACTACTTGTATGAACCTTGCAGTTAGATGGCTTTTTCCAGCGTTTAACCTGACATCACCCCTGCCGCAATTAAACCTGTTCGTTCTTGCCCTAACCCCAGCAGATAGAGAAGTTTATTCTCCTTCTCGGTGGAGGGAACTTTTCTGTTTTTGAAAATGACTATCCCACTCTCTGGCAATCTTCTTTTGTCTAGGCTGAAGCACCCAGTCCTTCCAATCTCCTCTCGTAAACCTCTCGTTCATGGGGCTGCCCGTTCCATTTTCTCCCATTAGTCTGTCCACGTCATATTTTGATGTCTTGTGCATGCCAGGTGAAAGCATGACCTGGGCTCACGCAGCTGGGGCTCATGCTTGGTGAGCAGAGCTGGGATCGCTCCAGGTCAGGCACGCAGTCGTGCATCCTGCTGGCTGCGTTGGTACGCCCTGCTCTGAACCTTGCTGCTCTGCAGCAAGATGAAATGTTGGATTCACGTTCAGTGGTTATTTTCAAGCTCTTTGAGCTTTCTGTCATCTGTAAATTTAGCAAGCAAGTTCTCAATCATACCAGCCAAGCCATTAATTAAAATATTGAAGAACAGATCCCCACTCAATATATTCTTTCACTTTGGCCGCCAACCACGGAAAACTAATCTCTGAAAGTGTTTTTTTCAGCCAGTTGTGTACCACTTTATAATGGTATCAGCTGACCAGGTTGAATAAGGTAGAAACCTTATTAAATTCAATCTGTATTCCATCTACTGCTACTTCTCATCCAGTACCAATTATCCTCCAAGGAAGGAAATAAGATTGATTTGACACAATTAATTCCTGACAAATCCATTTGGCTGTTTTAAACTTGTACAAGATAATAGGGTGGAAAAAAAAAGCATTATGTAACTTGATGCATCTTTCCAGTCCTGTGCTCGCCCTCCCTCAGCCTTCCCGAACTCTCCTCTTTACTGGTTCTCCCTTGTAATTACTGCAGTGCGGGAGTGAGAACCCGGGATGGAGGCAGCAGCCAATACTACTGCCAAGATCGTTGTGTCTTAAAGCCAAGCCAGGGGATCAGTGGGTAAATGTGATCAGGCTAAGCTTATTTGCAACCACCAAGCACACTAAGCAGCCTCTAATACTGTTTAGCTCTTTGACACCGACACGAATTGTCTGTCACATGTGGAGCCTGTTACAGTCATTGCTCATACATCCACGTAACAACAATTCGGCTGTCCTACCGTTGTTACCAACACATACGTGTTTTTTTGGAAACAGTGCTGAAATATTTTAAAACGGCTTCTTTTCCCCTGCCAAAATCCCGGGATGCATTTGAACGTGTTAGAGATCAGGATGCTATTGTGTGTGTTTGGGGGTGCTGCGAATAAGTGGGTCCTGATCTCTTGGTTGCATTCCTTTCTGGCTGAGGACAAACGTGAATAATAGCTGGGCATGTACAGGCAACAGAAGGCATAAGCTTAAGTCACGTTTGATGCACGGAAAGCTGTTTGAAGTAACTACCCAGGAGAACAATTATATTTTCTTTCTAACATGGGAAGTCCATGTCTGTTACTGTAATGTTATCTGGAAAATGCTAGAAGATAAAAAGGAATTGCAACATTTGGAAAATGCTTTTAGGAGGCAAGGAATCTGCCTCTTCGACGAGTCAAAATGCAGTCTTTTCTTAACAATGTCTGCTCATGCAGTTTGCATATCAAAATAAATAAATAATTATAAACAATGAATATAAGAAAGATTTTTATCTCCAAGAGTTTAAAATTTTTATATACATATGTAAAAAAAAAAAAAAAGGCAGCTAGTGAGTAATGAAAATCATCTAAATGAGGCCCAATACCTTGCTGGTATCTTACCACATTTTTACATATTCCCTAAATGGCACATATGTAATTAAGATCAGCTGAGAAATTCTAAGCAGACTTAAGTGGAAACTTAAGGGCCACACAGGCTTTTCAGACTTCTTAGGCAATCGCCCAGTTAGCATGCGCCTTCAAATGAAAACCACCCAAAATAATGTACGTAGCTCCAAGCCATGTGAAATTAAGTCACGGATTGTTTGTAGCCCAGAGCCTTGTGGGCTCACCACCCCTGCTGCTGCCTTCCTGGTGGTGGAGATGGCAGATAATATACTGTGACTCCAGAAGGTCACCTGGCTTGCCACCAAGATAGAGAGTTAGTGCTGCTGTTTCTCATACTCCCTTCACTAATGCAGCAAATTTCTTTCATTCCTTTTAGTCTACTTTTACATATTTTTGTTCTCAGTGACAAATAGGGATGACTTCTGAAATGACCAGATCTCCTTTTTACACAAATAATGTCATCGTTTTGGGAGCCAATGTTTCAGAGCTTAAAAACACATACATTTATCTCACTGCCCCGAGTTACACCCTCATGAGCTTTCTTCTGCAATACAATTTCCCCTTGGAGTTTACACACCCTTCATACTTTCAGATAATCACCGCATCCTTTCCAGTCCCTTTAACCTTTATCCAGCCAAGCAATGGTTGTTTGTTTTCATAAATCACATCTTCCCCCAGAAGTCAAAAGGAATGGGTGATGCAATTCTGGGATTAAGTGCGTCGGTCACTTCTAAAAAGCCAAATTGCGATTACTTTTTGCTAGGCATGTGTTGCCCACAGGATACGCACTGAACTGCAGAAATGTCTTTGGCCATCCTCAACCAGAATCACCTAATTATTAAACCCTTGCAAATGAAGATTCATTTTTCTGAGAACTAGCAATACCAGCCTCCTCTACATGTACTTAAACAAAATGACTTCCTTGTAAAACTTCAACACGGAGCCAGCATCGTTAGCTCATTGCCCTCAAGGGCCGTTGTATCATCATCGATGCACTTGGTTGAGTTGTAGAGGGTAAATTCCTCCCACTCACAGCACCACAGTAACAATAATCCTTCTGTTCACAAACTTCCCAAAATATTTATTGAGAGAATAGCTCGGAGGTATGTTTTCAGCAATACCTAAGCGTGTTCCTACTTGTCTCTCTCACTTACTTTTCTTCTTTTATTTATTACATCTTGGAAGTGGGTTGGCCAGTGCTTAAAAGCTGCAGTTTCAGATGGACGGCTTCTCCTCACTTTAATTAGTTTGACAGGCACCTCTGCCTTCCAGCTGGGTTGCCCTAACTGGAAGCAGCTGCTCTGTGGAATTACTCTCCCTCCTCTTCTCCACCTCGGTGTGCTACACAATAAGCATCCTGTGCCCCTTCCGTGAATTTATAGGTGTAAAATGCACGGTTTCCAGATCCTCAGGTGTGCCTGCGTGTGGAGAGATGTTTCTCTCTTTCCTCTGTTAATTAAATTTTATGGGGTGAAACACTAGGTGTGTCATTAACAATACAGGGAAAATAAAACGTACGGGTTGGATATGATTCTCCACTTCCTCGTTAACTCTTGTGAGTGAGCACAGAGTGGGTTTTGGTATATTTTTCCATGGCAGTTTGAAACCGATTTGAGAGAGAAGCTCCTGAATGATTGTACAGCTTGCAAGGCAGTGAAGAAAAAGGCTCCTCCAGCAGAGCACAGGCTCTGTGAATCAGGCTCATGTCCGTGTTTACAGCCACAGCTGAAACAAATACTTATCATCTTGACTGCATTGTCACAGTCCTGTGAATGCTCCTGATTTCGTCACCAGCCTGATGATTTATTTAACATCCTACCACCTAGAGCCAAGAGAGGTATAAACCTCAATTTGTTGCTGTTTTTTTACGATGGAAATGTAAATATTTTCCAATAAAAGGATAAGAGCGTGACCTAAGTGCACCCTGATGATTCAGACAATTGAAGCTAAAGAACTCCAAAAGTATTACTTTAAATATTCCATTACATTTAAATGAAAGTGTAAATTTCAGGCTCCTGCCATCTGTGAGGTTTTGAACGCTTGTTATTACAACAGGAATTGCGGCACCACGTGTACTACAACCGCTTGCCTGCTGCTTGCTAGCCAGCTGCTGTTTGCTTTTCCATAAATTACCTCTTAATTTAGGTGTCTGGGCTCAACGGGTGGCGTGCAGGTCAGCCAGCCCAAGGGCGCAGCTCTGAGACGGGGAGGATGCCCGTGTTTTGGTCTGACCTGGTAGGTCGGGGCACGGGCAGGAGGTGTTTAGCAGGACGGGTGGGCCAGCTGTTTTGAAAGTGAGAGAAGACGAGGGCAGGAGGTGCTTTGCATGTGTCGGAGACTGGTAACGCCGAGCCGTTTCCAGGGATGGAGGTGAGAGGAGAGGCTCTGGCAATGGAGGAGGAGTTGTCCTAGTAGCAGAAAGTGACTTTGAAAGAAGAGGTTGAAGCGAGCGTGTTCTGCTCAGTGGTAAGAGTAGGGAGAATTGGCTCCAGGCTGACGTTACTTGTGAGCAAGCATCAAATAACCCCATCTGTTTACTGGTCTATTACCCTCATCTGTAGCTAGCTGAGGTCATCAGGCAGGAGCTGTTTGGTTTTGTTTTTACTTTGTTGGTTTGTTTTCATATTAAGTAGGTCCACCTACTCCTTTGCTAATAAAATATCCACGTGACCTGGGAGATAGGCTTAAAAAGTGCCGAGTCTGAGCTCAGGACTGGGTCCTCGCAGGAGCAAAAGTCAGGCTTCTGGTAGGGTCGGGTTGCTGCTCGCTCAGAGGGGCGGTGTGGTAACCTCCAAAGAAGCAGTTGAAGAAATCATTTCTGTTTTGTTGGGTTTGGGGACAATATTTAATTGGTAAATTGGAGAAGGCATGCTCAGTGGAGTGTGGGAGAGGTGTGCGCTAGGGAGCTTGTGGGTGGCAGTGCTCTGGTCTGGAAGGAAACCCAAACAGCCTTTTATCTTCTGGTTTCTTGCAAGTCTCTGCCATCCGTGTGTTTGTGCCACATGGGCTTTAGTGTAACAGTTTGCCGAGGGCAGCTCTGTAAATTTTTATCTATTCCTTGATAAGAAGCAGATAACTTCTTTTTTTCCAGGTCTGTATTTGCACTTCATAATTAAGTACTTTTGCAACAATACATTTAACAGGAGTTCTTGGGCTCTGTTTTTCAGGAAGTATTACTCTTAGGAAAGACATTTAATGCATCTCCCTTTGAAAGGGAAAATATCTTTGAGGTGTATCTATTCTCATCTTAATAATCGGGGCTGGCTGTGAGGAGCGGGTCACTGCATGAGGCTGGCTGCCCCTCTGCATGCTCCTCCCACCCTGCCACGGCTGACTTGGTGTGTGATGCTCGTGTCAGTGTTGAGCATCTCTGAAATACAGAGCTATCACATGCCACTGTGTTGTACCTTATTCTTGGCTGGTTTTATCATGTGCTTTAGGATGAGATCATCAGGCTACTTTTCTTACTAAGAGCTTCAACAAAGGAGTCAAAGGACACTGCATTTGGAAAAATAAAAATAAAAAAATGAGAGGCCTAGGACTTACTCCCACTTCTGAGGCTTGCTTTTTCTCTTCTCCTTTCATTTCCCTAGTTCTAAAATTGTTTGGGATAAGAGCAGCCAAAGGATACAGAGCTAAATCGTTTTGTCTCTGTGGATTTTGTAAGTCTCTCACAATAAATAAATAAATAATAAGAATTTGTATGCATCTTTTGTAGCAGATGCTTATGAAAAGACTACAAGAAATTGAGCAAGTTCCTGTGAACTAGAAACTACCCCCAGACATCCCAAAGGGTGCTGAACTCCTGTCTGAAAAGTTAATTAAGGCTTGTAAAGCATTTTGTAAAAACTGCTGCAAAAATACTAATAGAAAACGAATGCTGTTTAACTGTTGACAGTGAATAATTTCCAAACAAAGTAGCAGAGGCATCCCCCCTGTGCAGAAGGGGGGATGTTGATTTTGGGTGGAGAAGACAGAAGTAAATAATACAAAGAAGCAAGAATGTCTTTTGGGAATTGATCAGACAGTGCCTGACGTGGTGGGAGGTGGATGGAGCACTGATCTGTGGGTGGCTGTGGAGCATCGAGCCGTGTGCCCATGTGGGAGCATGGCCGTGGTGTCCCTGGGACACGCGTGTGCCCCTTGCCGGAGAGGTGAGTGCCATGCCTGGGGCTAAGGGACACAGTGGTGTGCTCCATGCAGCCCGAAGAGGTCAGACGGGGTGTCAGGGGCCTTTGTGGAGCACAGCTGCATGCAGGAGGAGAGGATGTGAACCTTCCCCTTCTCCTTGCATCTCAGAAGGTATTGTTCCAGAGGGGCTTTAATTCTCACTGAGTGCTAGGCATCGGTTTCTTTTCCTCATATGATTGGTCATGCAGAGTCACAGCCACCGTATTTTCACTATAGTCTGCCAAACCAAGCAATATTTGCATGTCTGCAGAGCGTGGTGCCAGCCCTTGGTGTTAGGACCGCTGGAATGACTTCCCTGGGCATGTGTCTCACATGTGCCTATAGGGGAATGACGGGTGTGGTGTAATGCGGAGAGCTCAGACTGTTACTGGAATAAAGCAATTTATTGTTTGTAACTGCTTTCTACTGATAGAATTATACAGCCTTAACTCCATCTGGTTCGTGCTGGGCCCTGCTGCTGTAGCTCCACGACACGACGCTCTGTACTCAGCCCGCTGCCAACAGCAGCAGGAGCTGACAGCCAAGCCTCTAAAGGAATAAATAATGATTTCTGACTACAGCAAAGAGTATCTAGTCTAAATACGGTCTATTTTAAAGCCACTGGATAAGTATTGTTTGCACTGCTTTTAAAATTAGGAACACTTTCTGCAGCTATCTGACTGGCAGAGGATGCTGAAACTTGATCACTTCATGAGTGCATAGCAGTCTGATGTGGAAATGCGCGTGGTAGATCTGTCTCTTGCAATTTACATCTGTACTTACCAAGAGCATCTGACACGGAGTAGTGGCCTGCTTGCTGATGGTTTGGGTATGTAGCATCCATCCTGCCCCATGGCAGAGGCTTTCTGGAAGGGCTGCCAGCACGTCTACTTTCTGCCAGAGAGCAGCTGCTGGCTCCTTTGGGTGATGGGAGATGCACAGAGCACCCCACTGCCAGGAATAATAACCATATTTATATGATTCTTAAGGAAAATACTTTAAAAATAAAGTAACAGGTTAAATTAAAATAAACAAATGACACTTTAGAAGGACTCTCAAAAAAAAAAAAATAATGAGGACAACAAGATAAATTTCAGTACGGATCCTGGTAAGCACATGGGATGGAGCGTGCAGCTGGTAAGGGTTGCTGTGTAAATTAAAGGCTGTGATGTGAAACTCTGCATGCTCCAATTTCTCCCCGCCAAGGGAGAAGAGGGAGAGAGCTGAAAGGCGATAAAATCACTGCTAATAGAGCGTTGCATTGTAATTAGCTGGTGTTAAGACAGTTCTAGGGCTAGTTCTGTAGGGACTAGATGGAATTTTACTTCTCCCTCCCCCTGCACCTTTGCTCTGTGCATAAAAGGGCTTGTTTATTTAGTTCTCCGAAGCTTTGATGTTCCAATGTAGACCTGATATACTGGGCAGGGTGGTGGTGGTGGTGTTGAGAAACCGCCTGTGTTTCGTTTGTGCACACGGGGTTAATTGCCAGGCCTCTGAGCATGAAGTCACTTCCCTGGGGTCATCTTTCAGGATCCCATGAAGTCTGGTGTCCATTATGCTGTGGGGCACAATCCACTTCCAAGGCACTCTGGTCTTTCCTTACATCCTCTTGCAGGTAGTTTACAAGTGATATTGAAGTCCTCAGGGTTGTTTGTTGTATAGATTTCCTGGATTAGAAGTCTCTTCCACAGTTGCAAGCAGTTGTGAGCATCCAGTTCGGATGATACTTGTTATCTCTCCCAGTTTATTTTGATGCATATTTTTTTGAATATTAAATGCTTTGTTGAAACCATGGTGTCATTTTTGTGTGACACTGTGGAGAGGGAGATTCTGATCTTTCCTCTTAATGACTCGGAGGTTTGTGTTTGAGGCTTGTGCTTGTGAAGAAGTGATTACAGAGACAGTGTGACCTGGTGAAGGCCAGCTGCCTAAGCCCTCAGTAAAGAAGGGAGAAAGACAAGCTTCCCCACAGCCACCTTAACTTGGCGCTGGGCTCCTGCTCCAATTAGCCCTCCAGCAGAAAGCCCATCTACCTTGAACACAGGGGAGCGCTCTCCAAGTTGGCTAATCCTGTCTGGCACGTAGATGTGGGAAACTTAAGAACTGCATGCCCACGTGCAGCTGGTGGTGTGCCAGTAGGGCACACTCACATGCACAGGGCCTCCACCAGAGCCGGGCGAAGGCAGTCCCCGTACCGACCATTTCTATCTTCTGTGTAGAGCTTCGTGGCAGAAGATCCCAGGAGGGATTCTCCCCCAGGGAGCTTCATCACCATGGGTGCAGAGGGAGGGCCTCCTGCGCACTGGGGTGCGTGTCGGTGCAACCACGAGCACACGCACTGCACATCCGATGAACCAGGGAGCTGCCTCAGCATCGCTGCCCTGTGGCGGTACAGACACTGCTTTGCTTTCCCACCACTCCCAGGTGGTAAGCACCTGGCCCGAACCTCAGACTAGGGTCCCAGAACCTCAGACTAGGGTTTATTTCTGCCTGGTAGCTTACACAGATGCAATGCAACATAATTCTTAAACATGGTGCTTTGTGGATGCTTGTGTTATTATCTAGACAACTACAGGTAAAGATGGAAATGAAAACTGTATTCCAACTCACTAGACTGAAGTAAATTTGGAATTGATAGCAGTTGTAACACAACCCAAATCCTGAAGCCTGAAAGGCTGGGCTGCAGCCAGGGCTGGGCTTCAATACCCTTTGCAAGATCTGGTGGGTGAAAAATCCCGTACTCTTGATGCAGCAGTGCTTTTTAGTTTGGTTGTGTGTTTTTTTTTGTTTTTTTTTTTTTTTTTTTTTTTTGTTTTGTTTTGTAAAATGCCACTGGGGCTTGTTACTACAGGACGGTGGCATCACTGAAGTAGAGAAATCGTGGTATGGGTGGGCTGTCTGAGGGAAGGAGAAGGGGGAAGTAATGCCTTAGCTTGTCATAGTCACCAAATCTCTGGGAAAATGGCATATTGTGAATGAATGTCTGAAGATGAATTGCAGTAGGGGCTGTAATTGCAAGACCATGGGAGATGTAAGTACTGTAACCTGCCATGGATTTGTTGGAATTTGCTCAAGTCACTTTGTTTCTTAAACAACTGCTCTTGGAGTTGGCCTTTCTTTTTTTCCCCATGTGTCCCCTTCCAAAAATCAAAGGCTCTGGCTCTCGGATAAATTAAAGTCAACTGGCTGAGGGGAAGGCTGCCACAGCCATGCGTCATGCTCCTCTGATGAAAGTCGCTGCCGCCACAGAGGGGTGACCTAATGGCTCAGGAAGCAGCTCTCGGACCACCGCAGTTCGTAACCCAGTTCCTGTTACCTGCGGCTGAGGGTGCAGATGTTCAGGACTGGCTTCTGCAAGTTGTTGAGTCACCCTTGCACGGAGCAATGACCTCCATCAGCAGGGAGGAGCCAGGCAGTGGGAGCGCTGCCCACTGCACCTATTTGATCTTAATCTACTGCTGCGTTAGTCACGGCAAGGAGGTTTCTTGTGCTGCAGCTTTTTTTTTTTTTTTTCTTTTATAATATGCTTCCAAAATACAAGATGGTATAAGACGGAACAGTATACACAAGAGGAGCCCAGGTTATTTAAATCTTGAGGTGAAAAGTGTGCCTTGCTCGGATATTTTGCACGTAGTTTGGCACTACTACAGCAAGTGGTTCAACGCAGATTTCAGAGGGTCGCTAAGTAAATTACCCTAATTAAACCAGTTTTGGGTTATGCAAGCCAACTCAGAGTACAGAGAGACTGTGCTGCGCTCCTTATCCTCGTGCTTCATAGGCGTATAGGCACGTGCAGGTTGATTAGCAGAGATTTTGCATCTGTTTCAGGCCTTTCATTATTTCTCATTACTAGTCAGTAATATGACAAATTACACACTTTATGTCCTACATCCTAATGTGCACAATCCTGCTGCATCAATGGTTTATTTCTCACTTTCTCTTGGTATAATTCTCTTTCAGTGTTTCTCTCTCCAGCACCTCCTCTTCTCTGTCCCGCAAGCACCATTCTCTGCTCCAGCAACAGCGGCTGTAATGCAGTGCTTAGAAAAGTCTCCTTCCTTGCTTTGTGTTGCAGTGGCTGGGAAAGGGAGCGTTTCGACAGCTTTTTCTCTCTGGTGTGAGCAAGCTGGCCTACAAAGTAAGGTAGGCGATCGTAGCTTTGAGAGCAGAAAAGGAGCGTGACTGGGACGGTGAAGAGAAGGCAAGGAGCACGTAGGCGCCCCACTGCTGCTTCGTGCCTTCTCCAGAAGCTATTTCAGTCCCACCAACAAATGGTGTCATCTGTTGTGCTGCTGCAGAGGGAGAGGGAGAGCCCTGTGCAGGGCACCTGGTGCCTGGCCTGGGAGCACTGAGAGCTGGCGGGACACTGGAGGTGCCACAAACCCCTCTAGATGTGAGCACTTAAAGTGCTTGGCTAGCCTGACAGCTGCATACCCTTTAAATTCATCGCTTTATCACCCTTCCCTCTGCAGACAGGTGCTTCCAGTGAATACCAGCTCGAAGGGGGAGCTTTTTGAGTTGTTTTGAGACAACAACCTGGGAGCGGAGCGAGGCACACCGCCACGAGCACACTGTGGCCTGCTGCTTGCTCACGGAGCTGTTACTCAACAGGCGTGCTTGCATGCTGGCACGGGGCTGGTGGCTGAGAGGCAGGAGCATCCTAGTGCTGCCTGTAGTGAGGGATTATTTAATTATATTACAATACGAGGGGGCACTGCTGTGAAGCAGGAGGCACATGTGGAGGCAATGCTCCCTCAACCACTCGACGAAGAGAGCGGTGCCTCCTCCGAGGCGACTAGTGTCAGATCTCCTCCCCTGGGGAAAACGAGGCACTTCCAGCCGCCAAACTCCCACACCTTCCACAACCCAAGGGCCGGCTGAGCCAGCGCCCTCGCTCCCCACACGCAGGTGGTGCCGGGCCCCGCCGCCCGCCATGCCCCGGGCCCGGCCGCCCCTCAGCGGCCATGCGCGGCGGGCGGGGGCGCGGCGGAGGCGGGGAGGGGCCGGGCCGTGGCGGAGGGGAGGGGGGGGGGCACGGCCGGCGGCCCCGGCGCCAAGCGGAAAGTTTGCGGGGCGGCGGCATGGCGGGGCGGGGCGGCACCGGCACGGGGCTGGCGGGGAGACGGCGCTGAGCGGCGGCGGCCTGAGGCTGGAGGCCGGAGGCCGGGCATGGAGGGGGACCGGGAGCGGGACCGGGAGGGCGGCCCGGCGGAGAGCGGCACCTCGGAGGCGTTCGCGCAGCTGTGGGCAGACGTGATGGGCATCCTGGTGAGTGCCGCACCTGCCAGGGGGTGCCGCGGAGCCCCTCTCCGTGCCTCCCCCCGGCCGCCCCCTCCCCAAAACCCGCGTGGGACGGCGGCGCTGGGGCCGTCAATGGGGCCATTGTGCGGCGGCGGCGCCCCCCCGGCACCGGGGACGGGGGGTGCTGGGGCGGGAGGGGGGCGGCGGCGGCGGGCAGCTGCTGCCGGGGGGCGGGGGGGTGAAGGCAAAGCCCCCCGATATCCCCGCGTACGTGTGCGGCAGCTGGCAGCCCTCCAGCCGCACCGGAGTGTGGCAATCGGCACGGAGCGCTGCCTGCGCGCTTCCAGCGTGAGCGTGTAGGCTCGGTGCGGCTCTCAGCTCCGTGCTCCGGAGGTCTGAGCAACAGGCAGGGAAGAGGACGGGGAGAAATCCCTTACGGGAAGGTGCTGCGGGGTGTGATCCGAAGCCGTCCTGAACTTCGCAGAGAGCTTACTTAGTCCTTGGTGCTGCAGTTTTTGCAGTTTTTTTTTCTTTTCCTTTCCCTGTAGGCTTTGCTGCTCGTATTCTAAATGAGATTTATTTATTTACTTATTAAGCAAACAAACAAAGCCTGCCTCACTCCTTTCCCTCGCAGAAGCTCGCTGTTCGCCCGGCGATGATGATTTCAGTCCAAGCGTGCAGGCAGGGTTGGTGCTGCCAGTCCGCGGGGAGCGGGCAGTCGGAACTTTGTGAACAGTCCCTTTCTCTCTTTTTCTGGCAGGTTTCAGTACTGCATTTAGTAAAAGCAAAGGGCTGTTGGATGCCTGGAAAGGAGTGTTGGAAGAGGCCAAACCAACAGCGTAACATGCTGAGGTTTGGTGCAGAAAAAGATCTGATTCTCACACAACTAATGGGTTTCTTCTGGCTGTACAACCTATTTTCCTTCTTGGAAAGACAGAGCTATTTATTTGTTGTTTTTCTCCTAGTCAAACTAAGTGAAAGTCATTTGTCTTAGAGTTAGCCAGCTTTGCAGGGAGGAATCATCCTGTGACTGTAAAGTTGCTGTGGGTGCTCCCAGCGCTGCTATCTTTTCTCACTGCAGTGTTTTGTATTACGCCACAATTGCAGATATGAAAAGCCACCCTTGTTCTGGGTCTCAAATAATAATAACTTATCTGAGGGAAGACAGAAGCTCTTCTCAATGCGAGTTATCAGTGTTCTTCAGATTTCAGGTTTTCAGAGTTTCTAGGCTTTGCTGCTACAAAACGCATCGTTGTGTGAGCTGAGTGTAAACTTACTTAGTGCTGTCTTCCTGAAAGCAAGGAAAAGGTAACCCTGGTGCCTCTTTCACTGCTCAGCTTTTTGGTATGTTGAAATCCATTCCTTTCAAACCTTTGCTGCAAAAGGCAAGCAGTGAACTAGATAAGTGGTTTCCACTCATGAGGGGGTGTCTGTAGACTGTTGGCCGTGGTCCATGAGGCTGTGATGGTCACCTGCAGGGCCACTCTTGTGCCCTGTTAAGTGAGAAGATGTGTTTTAAATTCTGGGGATTTACAATAATTCATAATCTGAAATATTTAGGGAGCATAGCCGTAGACACGGGAGTGGCTTACTGGGAACAGCTCCGTAAACCAAGAAATTGTTGTGGTTCTATGGCAGTAGGTTGGCATGGTGACAGCGTCACTGTCCTTGTGATGCAAGAGGTGTTCTTCATAAAGGTGGTGAAATGCCTGGGTCTGCCTTCCTCCAGCTGAGGAGCTGCTGTGATGGGGAGGAGGAAAGGTGTCCTCTTCATCCCAGTGCCCTTGCTGGAAGCCCACTGGAGCCAGGCACGTGCCCAGGTAAATGAGCTGAGTGCAGTGGGACCTCCTCTGGGCGCAGGTTTGGGAGGCGATGCCGTGCACGGCAGTTACTTGAAGCGCAAGCTGAGCCCCCTCGCTCAGGCGGATGCGTGTATTTTGTTGTTTGTGTGCATTTCATTTAGATACCTTCACATAGGACCTTATTAGCAGGAACCTGTGATGGCAGATCCCAGGTCCGGAGGGGAAGCAAATACTTGTCAAGTGCTGCTGGTAAGCAGCATATTTTATGGACTTTGAAGTCGCTTAATAACTCTCCCTATACTTGACAAACATTGAGTGTATTTGCAGCTGTACTGGGATTTTGCCGAAGTAAATGCAACTTTTCCCTTTTGTGCTTATTCTAATGAAATATGCCATAGTTGCAGCTGTGGTATAAGCGCCTCAAAGCTATTTGTACTGTTAATGGAGCTTACTAGATAACATAATTGGACTTAAAAGCTCTTGCTTAGTCTGTAGCAACTGGCGACGGAAGGTACTGGTTAATTGCAATTTGCAGCGTCTCAGAGCAGCAGTGGCTGGTTGAAGTATAGTAAGGTTTTGAGACTGTAGTATGTGGATTGTGAGCAACAACGTAGGAATTCTCTGCATCCCTGAAATTCAGCACCATGAAAAGGATTTTTTTTTTTTGAGGTGCATGGAATCAGGTATTTATGTGGTAACAGCAAACTCTCCACTGGTGGAGTCTGGAGGCTTCTGTGTGGTTCTGAAAACACGTGGCAGTATGAAGTGAAAATCAATAACTTTATTATTTTAAAGCTGGCCTTTCAAAACCTGGCCTGTTGACCTTTGTATGTAGAAGACCCTGTGGTGCCTTTTATGCCAATGTGTTGTTTTTCACTCCATTGCTGGAGCAGGTATCTGGGTGAAACTCTGACATTAATGAAATCACTAGCAAAACTCTGGTCAGTTTTGATGGAACAGGGATTTCGCTGAAGAAGACTTTTTCATGTGAGGAGCTTTTCTCTTCATGGGACAACCTAAAGTTACAGAGGAACTTGCAAGAGACACAGTGACGTAGAAGTCTTCCTGGTATTTAATTTCAAAGCGGTAGTTGGTTTCAGATTTCCAACTATGGAATCCATTATAAGAACTGGAGAAGATAACTTTATCTTTCCATAATATTTTGCAGTTACCAAGCCAAGAGACAACCAGTGCTTCCCTGCTGTCTTCCTAACAGTGCTTCCCAGCAGCCTTCCCGGCTGTTAGCTGAAGAACACAGTATCTGCTCTGAGGACAATAAGGCTCCCCTGCGCTTGTCCGGGGAGCTGTAATATTTACATATACATAATCTAGCTTTCTCTCTGTGTTTCAGTGGCTATTTGGATTTCTTATCAAAGTAATAAAGAAACAAACCGAAAGAAAGACGCCAGCTGATAATACCCCAGTGATAAAGTGTAATTGCGTACTGGCTAGCATACTTTGGGGAGAGGAGTTTGGTAGGAAGCCAGGCAATGTGGAGATGGGGGAAGCAGATCCCGGCTGATAGCAGCAGCCAGAGGCATTGTGGCAGCTCGTGCCAGCTGCAGGTTCCTCCCAGGACTGCTCTTCCTGAAGCCGCCAGTAGTTTGCCATGACCTGCAGCAGAAATCTCGTCCCTCCGTCACCCTCCCAGCACCTCATTCAAGTGCCTCTGCTTCTTTGATGTCTGCTTGGTACCCAGAGGCCGCTTCGGCTTCAGCCATAGGCACTTGGCGCTGCTGTACCGAAAAGTGTGGGCAGGCAACAGGTCCTGGCTCCTGTAGGGCGTGCGTTTGGAGGTGGGGTATACCCGACTTCTCTGGTTTCTGTAGAATGGCCATGGTGCTGCTTCAGTGGCTCAGGAAGCACTTGGAGACATTCCAATTCAAAGGCTTTCTGATACTTCGGAGTCAGTTTTTAAAGCGTGTCCCAGTTGCAAGAGTAAGGATAAATCCAGTAGGCTTAACCTCTGCTCTCTAAACTGGTACCTTTCATTTCTTCTGGTTTACAAAACCGCAGAGTGGTATCCCTTCAGATAAAGGGATCCAAATGGAGATTGACTTTCAGTTTAGGTGTCCTGCTTTATTCTTCAGACGTAACCTGTTGCATTTCCTTTCCCTCTTGTCTCCACAAAACATTACACCTAGCCACACTAATCCTGTTATGAAGAAAGACAACTCACAGAGATAACCTTTGGTCCAGGCTTTTTCTCACATGCCAGGTCACATAACACAGATGTCTCCACGAGACCCTACACAGGACTGATAAGAGTTTATGGATCTGGTGCGCTCTGCGTTCTTTCTTGAAGGCAAACTCAGGGTTTCCCTGGCCTTTGAATTACAGACACAGAGGTAGGGAAGGTTTTTACATCTCCTCTTTGTCTGCTGAGAGCTGCTGTTTAATACAGAGTAACTTTAACTTAAAGGTAATTTGGAACCTTGAGATAAATTCTCTTTCCTAGCGTGTTGTTGGTTTGCTGTGAACACTGGCTCCATTATTACTGTTTTGAAATACTCTTTTTTTTCCTCATAATTTTTACATTTTGAAAGTCCATCAGCTAAGCTTGTTCTGTCAATGTTAAGAGCAACGGCATACCAGGTTGGCATTAATGATGCTTCTTTTTGTGGATATGAAAAAATGGCATAGTGAAAACAACAGGAAAATGTAAAAATGGATGTGGAAGATAGAAAAGCATATGCCTTTTGGGGGTCTCCCTCAGTCGTACGCAGTCTCTGCTTTTAGCTGGATCCCCTCTATAGCTTTTCCTTCATGTAGCAGCACAGACTTTCTTCATTTCTACTTCGCCCTTTATTGGGGTATTAAGGGTTGGTGAGCACGCTTTGTGCTCAGGCTTTGGTAGGTTCAGTAACACAGGATGAATGAGAATTACTTTCTAATGACCCAGCAAAATGATTAGGAGCAATATCTCTTTTAACAGAAAGCGCTGCTGATAATTTTCTGCTTTGTGAGTGCATGACCTGGACCGTGACTAATGAACCTGCAGCTTTGTCAGTGTCCATTGTTGGCTGTGGGAGGAGGAGATGGCAGAGGCTGTGATGGTACAAATGCCAGGGATGCTCTACAAGAATTTGGATTCCAGGTATTTCATGAGGAAATGGGCAGAGAGAAGGAACTGGGCTTACTAGGCGCAAATCTATAAAAATTAGCTTTCTTCTATAAAAGTGTGTTTTCCGTTAGAGAAGTATTGTGTGGTGAGATAAAGAGACATGAAGGGCTTTTAGTTATTACTGTCTTCAAGAGACTTAACTGTCCCACTGGCAGGAAAAAATCACAGCACAGTTTCCTGAAACACATTCAGACCGGGGAGTCCTCAGCACAAGTTTACAACGTGACAAATGGGTAATCTTGAAGCAAGAAGAGCCGCACCCACTGCCATCCAGTAGCTGGGATGCGGGCCAGGTGTGGGCGCGCTTTGGTCTTCTGGAGTCAAGTGGAGGATCTTTAGTGCTTACGGCAGCAGAGCTTTCTTATCTGCTTCCAGGCTTTGAGACACAAGGTTATAGTGGACTCTCTCTACTTGAACTGAGGTATGCGCAGTGACACACGCAGCGGTGTAGGTTCTTCGGGCAGCAGGGTAAGGCTTTCTGAGCTACGTGCTGGCTTCAGAGGCGTGTTTCCTACGAAGGGTGTGAAATTGAGAGCAGGGATTGTGTAACCTGTCTGAAAAACAGTTTTAAGCAGGGCTTAACCCGAAAATTAGGTGGACAAGCTTAAGAATATAATACAACAATGATTTCTAAATCACATTTTCAGGCTTCTTTACTAAGTGTAATTCAATAAATGGGAGAACAGGTTCCTAACATCCGTGTCACACCGAGTGCGATCTGGTTGGAGTGCTGTTTCAGGTCTGCTGTGCTACAGGCCCATTGGATTTTGCTGATTTTACTTCCCCGTGGCCCCGTATGAGCATAGGATATGCTATTGAGATCAGTTTACGTGATCAGGCCTCCAGATGAAAAAACTTAACATGGAAAACAAGCCCTCCTTATGTGCATGGGTAGATGCACTCATAGAAGCTTATGAGCATGGTAATATAATTATCAGGAACATAAAAATGTCCTTTTCTTTTTTGTTATTGTCACTGTATTTACGATGATATACAGTGTATTTTACTCGGGTAACAGCATGCTAAAATTTTATATCGCAGTATTCCCTACCTTCAGTATATCCTCAGTGTGAGGGAGCATGTGTGTAAAGGAGATTAGGTAACTATTTAATGTAGCAATAAAAGCCATACTTTGAAAGCTTTGCAGTGGTCATGACAGGAGTCAACAGATGATAATGAAAACATCAGCGTGCTTCCTGCAGTTCTGAATCAAGAGTACCTGAGCAGTCCCTTGGTGCTGGGTTCCTAACCTCCTTGTTTGCAACTGGAGGTGCTTTGGGTGGTGCAGTGGGTATGAAACAAAAGACAGAAAGGCACCACAGATAAAGGGTCTAATTTCTGCACTGTTTACATAAAAACTTTGTTAGCCTAAGGCGCAAAAGTTTATTTACACTGAAACTGAGCATGGCTCGTGGGTTTTGAACAAGAAAGGGGAGAAGCAACTCTTGTCGCTTCTTCGCAAGTTCAGGCGAGTTGAGCCCCGTGGTTCTTCCAGCATCAAGCTGACTCCTCAGTGCAGAGCTGGCTTTCTTCTCCCCTGCACGCCCAGCCTAACACAGTGGAGAAAAAATGGATTTGAGAGCACTTGTCATGAGAGCTCAGTGGCACCATGCTGCAAGTGTGCAAAGTGATTGCACCTCCACAGCTGGAGCTTTGGTGAAAACGTATTTGCATTATACAATGAAAAAGTGGTCTAGGCTTTTGAGGAATTCTTCTTGCTGGAGTATCTTACCAGTCATGATAAACTCTTTTAACAGTGATACAGGGATACAGGCACTGTGGCATTTATGGACTTAGAGTTGGGGAGATCTTTGGAATCGTGTTCTATCTGTATTTATCTCCACGTGTCTGTATCTGTTACAGTTCTGAACACATCCCTCCTCTTAGGATTTTGTGCTAGCAGTCTCACAGGTGGAGCTTCCTCTGTGTTCTGACTGAGCCAAAAGGTTTTTTTACACCATAAATTGTTACTACTATCCTAGGGATGGAAAGCAAACTGAATACACTTATTTTCTACTGCTAGATTGAAGCTCAGCACTTTCATTTTTACTGTCCCTGTTAGATTGATTTCATATCATTATCATTATCACTGCATAGACTTCAACCTAGCCTTCGGCTACGCTGAACAGTTGATGCTACTTGTGGGTTTTGGTGCTCTCAGTGGTTGGCTAGCTTAACCCTGTAGCTCTGAAAGCTGACAACAATTTTGTATTTAAGCCAAACTGTATACTTTGTGAGGTTGAAAATAACAATTCTGTTTTATACATGTGTGTGACTGTATCCAGATGTAATATGCATCACAACTTGCAGGCTCTGACTTCCACTTCATTATCTGTCATCTTTCCCACCTCAGAGTTTGTAAATAACCATTGTCTAACAGGAAAAGGGTGGGGGCAGACAGCACGTTGCATGTCAGGCAGGACTTCTGTCTTTGGGTTTCCAACTTCAAGATGACTGTGTTTGCACTTCAAAAACTCTGTGCTGTAGAATGTTTTGTGGGAATATGTCATGTTTTATATAGAAATTAGAGACAACAGATTTCCACAAGGGGTTGTAGAAATCTGTATCAGTGTACGCGGGCTGGAGGCTACAGTTCTTTCTAGGATGCAGACGTACCTGGGATGTGTTGCTGCTGCCAGGTGGGTTCTGTGTTATTAAATGAGGGAGCAGCATCACCTCGGCAGTAAAGGAGATGCTGTTTGGAGGACCGCTGTTGTGGGAAACTTCACAGGAGCAAGAGTGCAAGAGAAGCTGGGAAGCTTCAGCTCCCTGCCAGTGGAAGCTGTGCAGCATTTTATCAGACAACTCGGAAAGATACTGTATTTCAAGACCAGAAATCCTGGTAAGATAAGGACATACCTAGCAAAGGAAGCAGTCAAAGCTGGTGGTGAGCTGCCAAGCTGGGAATGCCAAGGAAAGCAGCACGATGGGCAGTGGAGCAGGGATGTCGGTGCCTGTGGCACTAAGCCATGCTGGCAAGTTTCCGACCAGTTCTTCATTGGATTTACGTCATGCTTCTCATCAGAGTAAGGAACAGCTAGGCTCTGAACAGGTACTTGATCTCTGCTGTCTCTCTGGCATACAGATGGGGTATTTTCAACACTTTGTGTTGAAAATCTGTATATGTTGAATATCTGCAGTTGGTCAGATTTCTTTTCTAGAAAGGTGCTTTGGGTTGTCTTTCTTAATTACGCTGCGCATCAGGCCTTGCCATCTGAGAGGACCTTGGTCCCCACCAAGTGCGTGCCACCAGTAGGCTGTCCACTGTAATCTCTTGAGAAGTGCTGACGGCGACACATGCCTATCAGGCTGCAACACTAGCTCAGCTGCAATAGCAGGTGGCTTTCTCTTGCCCCTCTGAATGTGTTTCCTTATGTCTGTTTTCATTCCACTGCAGAAAAATGGCTGAGTAAAGGCAGTTTCCCTGCTGGCACTTTGGGAATCTCCACAACATGGCAAATTCTGTGGACATTTTTCTGTGTTATTACATACCATACTTCTCTAAAGTTTCCCTAAGGTCTTGTTTTTGTTGTAGAGGAGAATGGCAATTCCTGGTATCTCTTCTTAATTATCCAAATTTCTCTCAGTGTTTCAGCTTGTAATGTTCTACATTGCTTGCTGTGCAGTGTGCAAATAAAAATGGAAAGATGTGTTTTTTTGTTTGTTTGTTTGTGGTGTTGTGTCCTGTTCATTCTTTGGAGAGGTTTGCAGTAAGGTCTCTTTACTTCTTGCTTCATCAGTGGAGATAGCTCAGCTGTATCAGCTGTAGGTAGTACGAAATGGTTGTCATTCTTTGAGAGTTCCCCTCTCCTCTTTAATTACTGCTACCTGAATGCTCTGCAGTGAGGCATGAAATGGACTCTAATCCTGTGTCGTCCCACTCTGCTGTGGCGGTATGGTCTGTTGTGTAACAAATTGAGGAGAAATTGGGGTATGTCATGTTATGTCAGTATGTTGTTTCTTGCTCGGCACAAATCCAGCAGCATATTGTTTATGTTTTGTGTCTGGAAGTGAGTATATACGTGCAGATGGGTAAAGTTTGTAAAACCTAAGCTTTGTATGGTATCTATCTAAACTCAGGAAGTTAACTGGGAACATAAGGTCAAGGACTTAATCAAAATATTGGCGTGGTGATGAAGAATTGCTTCATACCACATGGCGTGTGTGAGTTCATGCAGAAATGAGAATGGGGAGGGATGCTTCTGCATATCCTTGTTGCAGACTCAACCATGACGAGTCTCACTGGGTTTGTTCGCTAATTACCAAAGTTGAAACAAAAGGAAGAGTTGGAAGTCCTGACTGTTGATTTTCTTCTCTGACAGAATGCTACTTTCTTCAAGTAGTCCTTGCCAAGTTAATTGTGGTTTTTAATCCTCATCTGAAATGTGCTTATAATACAAAAGGTTCTACAAATTCTTTTTCCCCCATCTGCCAAACCTAATTACAACTACTTCACAGTGCTTGCGGATAGTTATTTATGTTGTAAACTGCCATGGAAAAGGTGAGGGGGAGTGCGTTAGATCTCTGGCCATCCTGCCTTTCTTGGGCAGAGCTGTTGCTCTCTGGGGATCGTGTTTTGAGCAGTTCAAAACAACAAAAAAAGCAACAATGTGGGTGGTTTTTTGTTGTTTTGTTCTCCAGACTCCCACCTCACTTAGGCAAATCCCTCCAACGTAAAGAGAAAATGGTGGATGGCAAATGACGGAGGTGCAGTGCTGAAACTGTATTTCTCTGGCTAGAATTCTAAGTGAAAAGCGGGTCCCAGCCATGAAGCGTTGCTTGCAACTGCTAGGAAGAGGGGTTTGGGAAGATCGTGCGGAAGGAAGAGTTGCAGCATCCGTCAGGAAAGGAGCAGAGGGCGCGCCGGGGCTCGGGGGAGGAAGGTCAGCGTGCAGCCGGCCCGGGAGAGGCCCAGCACTGATGGGACCACGCAGGCCAGCAGGGAGCACGTGGGAGCCAGTAACGGAGATTTGGGGCTGGCTCAGAAATGACAGGTCTCGTTTTGGGTATTGGGTAGGGATATCAGAGGGCAAAGTAAGCCTTCGTGTCTGTTTGGTTGCACCTTGTTTTGCTTTTGATTAAAGACGTGTGTAGGATATAGGTGGGTAGCTGTTAATGAACACTGAGTCACACGGGATAACGCCAGGCAGGTATTTCCAGCAGATGCTTCAGGGGGATGATTTGTAGCAGAGGGCTGGCTAGCTGAAACAGGCTGAGGATGAGAGAGTGGCTTACTGTTTTGCCGGACACAGCCTGATGCCCCGCTTTCCTGTACATGTGTAACTGATTCCCAGCCAGCCTTTATGGGTACAGTTGTACCTCGAAAGCTTGGAAAGGAGGTCTCCACGTGTGATTCTCTTTTTGCCTTGAGAGAGTCTTACAGCAAAATCTTCTTCTCTTCAAGCCCTGATCCTTCATGCATGAGACAGCTGATACACTATGCATCCTTTGGTTCGGAACTGATAATGGTGTGCACTGTGGCAAGTAGTGTAATGCCTTCCTTTTGCTCGGAGAGCTCCCTGCGGTTCTTGCGGTGCTTCAGACAGGCCCAGGTACACAGCTTGTCCTGCCACACTTGCTGGGTTCACGGCTTGGTGTTCCCTGAGACTGCAGGCTCTTCTTTCATCTCAGAAGCAGAACCTGTGAGGGAACTCATCCAACAGAGGCTTTCTTCTCACTTTACAGTCGCTTTTACAATTAGGTGAGATGTTTTTCTTCTGCGTGACACCTTTCCTGACAAATGGTTTGTTAGGGGGATGCTCTTTTGATGTTGGGATTGTATTGCATAGAGAAGTTGTTCAAGTGAGAACCTAGTTTATCCTCCAAGTCCAAGTGTCCTTATCTACAGTTGCTGTCTTTCAACTGGTGGTTCAGGGCCTTGGGTCGATCAGAACAAACTAGTGGGTGATGTAGAGACACGTGACTTTTCATGCGCTTTGTTGACACTGGGGTTCTGCCAGCTTCTGATTTTTAGCATCTCCTTAACCACGCAGGGCTTTTCACAGAGATGCACTCTGAACTGAAGGGTAAAATATGATGTGCAAGAGTTGAGTAACGCATTCGGTCTCCAATAAAAGCAGTACATGTTATCAGTGGGAAGCGTTACTGGGTAGACAGCGCCATGGGCTTAAGCACTTTCTTGAAGCAAGCATGTAGCATGCTCCTTGCTGGGGGGCTCCTGTAAGCAGTGAACTGCATGTTGTCCCTTCAGAGAAACACATGCTTGAGACGCCTGGGAGATGTGGCAACCACGCAGTTATTCAAACCCAGACTCGGTAGGATTTGTTCTGTAGGTAAGCAGAAATATTTCTTTTATTTGGATAAGAGGTCTATTTAGCCTAATTAGGAAGCGCTTTGGTAATGATGAAGCAATATGGGTGCACAGGAATGCAAAAAGCCCATCTTTGCCGTACACAGCTAAAGGGAAATGAACAAATAAAATACCAGATCCCAGAGCAGAAAGGATTATACACTGACAAGAGAGAGAGTCCTTACTGCTAGGTTGATATCCCTAATGGATATAAACAGGAAGCCCTGCGCAGTCTGCGGTAGTTAAAAGATACGCATCTAAATAATATTTAAATAGATTCTTGCATTTTTAAGACCCACTAGAGTATAATTGTATTCAGCTTAATTAAATGAACGGAAGCCCCCTGATAACTGTGCATTACTGCTCCTAAATAAAATGCTCTCCAAAGAGACTTCATGATGCTTAGTTAAGACGATAAAAAACCTTAGCCCAGCACCGTGAAGTGTTGCATGAGCAGCTTTATATTTAGTTCATCTGTGTGTTACCTGCAGTGGTTAAAAATAAGCCTTGGCAGTGCTGTGCCCCTGCCAAACCTGAAGCTTCACCAAAGTGCTTCAATACAGCGTCAGTCTTTCTGGTTTCACTGTATTTGGGTGTATTATCTTATTAAGCCAAAAGCAGGGAGGTGTGCTAAGAATGGCCCCCACAAAAAATAAACGAGAGCAGTGGCAGAGTTAACCACATTGCAGTCTGGCTGCTGCCTCTGGCTCCCTGTGTAAATGCGGGCTGGCTATTTAAGCTAGCTCAGTATTGACGCTAGTCCTTCATAAATAACACGGCTGTCATTATGCGTGCCTCACACAGGAACTGGATTAACCCTCTCCTTCAGAACCAAAATATCTCCAAGCAGAACAATATCCCTTATGTCCCGATTCACTCCACAAAAAACCTTAGCACGAGGAAGCTCCTGCATAAGAAGGACCCAGAAGTGGAGGATTGCATTGAGGCAGCAGGAGGCTGCTGCTTGCCAGGCCCCATTCACATGGCACCCTGGGTACCATGCTCGTGGCCCTGGTGGAGAGCAGAACACGTGTGGCTGGCGTGGTTCATCCACGTGCTTGGTTCCCCTCTTAGGGGTTGCTGTGCCACTGTGTGTATGCACCTTGCCAGCCTTTTTCAGGTTTCTTAGGATGCTCTTTGTCTTTCCACCGACCTTTTGTGCCCCAGGTGTGGCTCTGGCCAGAGGCTTCCTCCTCAGGAGGCTGCCCTGGAAGCAGCGGGTCTGGCGGCCTCCCTCAGCAGCTGGGGGGGGGGCAGGGGGTGGCTGGCGCAGGTTGCAGGAAAGTATTTCTTCTGTGGTTAAGATTACATGGGGAAAGATGGATTTTTGTCACATTCAAGTATGGTTATTTCCTTTCCTGGTAAAGCGCTGCCTGCCAGGAAGCAGTAGGAGTGAAGGAGAGGTTAGTCTCCAGGCATGCAGAGGGGTTGGATGCATCTTCCAGACCACGAGCTGCTGAATTTCTAGCAGGAAGAATCAGAATAGCAGAGTTTCAGAGAAAGCAACTCGAGTGTGGGCAGTCTGGTTTTCCAGAGCCAACAGCCACACTGCCCTCTGTGCTTGTGAGCAGGAACTGGGGGCTGTGTCCCTGGGGTGCACGGTGTGTTGTGCCACCGGGCACAGAGGACAGGACAAACTCCCCCACCTTCTCCCAAAACAGGAGAGCGCCAGCGAGCTTTGCTCCTCTGCTCCCCAGAAATCTTAGCTGGAGGAAAGGTCCCATCGCAGCAGTCGGACACTGAGGTAGTGAGAAACTGGGGAAGGCGGTTCCTGGGGGGCATGGAGATCTCACCTCCTTTATCAGTACATCCCCACGGCCAGCACCGCGGGGTGTCACTGGGGGAGGGATGCTTCCAGGGGAGAGCTGGGCAGGAGGGCTGTACGGGACCTCAGGCACAGCTCCCAAAAAGGAGGGGGGGGGAACCCAGACCCCAGGAAACAGGGAAAAAAGGGGGAAGGAACAAACAATGCTGCACTGAGGAAGCCAGGAAAAGAGGTGGGGAAGCAAAGGAAGAAGGATAATAAGTTTCTTTCAGTTAACTTTCCTTTTTCTGAGTAAGGTATTTCCTGGTGAAAAGCATAGCAGAGTTTAAGGTAAAGATGGTTATTCTTACTGGGAAGGCCATACGACTAGGGAGAAGCAAAGGTCAGATTTGGTATTTGTTGTTGTCACTGCTTTTGTTTGTTTGTTTGTTTGTTTTTTTAATACAGCACTTAGCACAAGAATAAAATACTATTTCTTTCACACAGAGCTTATGGATTGAGAGCTGCTTACCACTGGGGAAAGAACACTGGAAGTGCTTCACTGGGCAAAACAAACTTACTGTGTTTTATGTGGAGAAACTAATTAGAGACCACTAAACACTTTTTTGTCTTGGATAGTGCAGTGATGATTCTGTATAAGCTTCTTATAGATATATATGTGTTAGGAACCTGGGCGTATTGTGTCTCAGTTAAAAAATACTGACCTGGGTATTAAATACGTACCATATTGCAGTGCTGTAATGATTTTTACTGTCGTGTATTGATGCAATGGAGTTTGACAAACTCAAAAATTTTGTCAGTGCTTTCATTGCTCTTTTATGATGTTGATAATATGCTTTGTTTAAAGGTTAAAAGGATTAGGTTAGATGAAATCCTGTAAAGGAACCAAATATCAAATAGCGTATCAGTAGATGGTATTCATATTCTGGATATCGATCATGTATGGAGTTTGACTTACAAAGAGAACTGCAAAAACAGTTGGAAAATAATTGCCTATTGCTAAAATAAGATCATCCTTTGAATGCATCTCAGCATATCACTAAGAGCATGTTCACAGTTAAACCCTTCTTTTATAGCAGTTTCTGCCTTTTATTTTTTTCCCACAGTTGAAGTAGAAAATGAAACCTGAATTCCACACAGCAGGATCATTGTCAAATAACATGTTGGTGCCTCTTGGCTCACTTACCGCATTTTATTGTTTTATTGTATTTCACCAATACGTTCAGCTATGAGGGAACGCCTCATAGCAAATGCTGGTACAAAGTAGAAATCACAGTTTGGACTACAGTATTTGTAATAAAACTTGGATGTGAATGACCAAAGTTTGCTTTCATTGGGTCTACCATACCACTTCAGCATGTTGCCAAATACGCACTCTCTGACCTTACTTACACAGTTGTCCAGAGATAGTTTTTTCCTAGTTTCTTCGTTTCTTCCTAACACCTTTAGTGTTTTTTTGTTTTTTTTTTGGTGGTGGTGGTTCTTTTTCAGCCTACTGTTTTGAGTTGCTCATACCTGTTACGCAGGAGACCTAACCGCCATAGAACTGCTTTTTTGTCATACTGCATTACTACTAGATTTAAAGAAAAGATATGGGTTTTAATGAGACCTCTGTCATTATTGCAGTTGAGATAGCCAGCTCACTGTGATGAGGACTTGCTCCATCATCGACTTACGATGTTTGTTTTTTCATGCTCATTTCCTCAGACTGTAGCCTACTCAAACTTGAAACCACCCACTAACATATGCTAACCTTCCTGGTTGTGAACCAAGAAATTCTTCTCCATCTCATTATTGGTGCTTTAATCACATACATGCTTATTTCTTAACCCTTGGCACCCTTCTGTTTATTATTTGTTTCTACTCCCAAGTGTCAGTGCAGCTATGTGTACAGAGGGACGCTTTTCCACTCAACGTGAGGAAAAAAGTCTTGGCAAACGCGGTGCACTGAGGGAGGAGGCAGTAAGAATCAGGGAAACAAAACTAATGAGAGGGGATGTCACGTCAGGTGCAGCTCTTGCATGGCTTGAGGAATTGTTCGCTTATCCTGCTTTACCAGCTGGCAATGATAACCTGTGCCTGACTGATGACCAGCCGGATGGGTAGTGGTGGCCTGGCAGGTATCACTGTAGACAAAGAGCTTAGAGTTGCATTTTGATGAGCTCAGTGCGGATCACCTTGGGGAAAGGAGGATAGAAGATAATATACGGTTATTAGGGAAGCTGGACATTAAAGATTCTTTGAACTAACTTTTTATGAATAAAATTTGCATCTAGTCTTGTCTGTCAAGATAATGAGTATGTGAAAGAGCTGGTTCTGCTTGTGATAAATACCCACTTTTTAAGTATGTTGGAATGTACATTTGCATAGATACAACTTTAGCATATATTTTTATTTATTTTTATTTTTTTTACATAGAGGACTTCCTTTGTTGCATGCCAGAGAGAGAGGGATTCCAATAACGTGCTTTCAAATTTATTTTAATTTACAAAGCGGAAAAAAGTGGAGCACGGAGGTGCTTTGTTCCATCTTGACAGGTTTCAGGGCTTTACAATAAAAAGTGAGGGGGTGCTGATGGCGGCGGAAGTGTTTTATTTGCAGAGCTTTGCAAAGGGGAAGAGTTTCTCTTGAAGTGATGACATGAGAAGGTATCATATATAATAGAAAAAAGTTACACAGCTGTGTGATTCAGTATAAAGTTTCTGGATTTAGTGAGACTTTACTCTGAATTCAGTGGGCTGTGTCACTTATTTCAAATAATTGCCACAAAATCTTTTACATCAAGCTATGCCATTGTGCATTCTATTTATTGTAAAGAGTCTAGAAATGTTTTAAATATTCTGCCGAGAGCTTAACACGTTTTATTAGATCTATTTTTGTAACCATCTGTACAGCCACACAGCTTAATGACTCAAGGCTCAGATGCCATAAAAATTAATAGAAAGTCCTGCATTGAATGTTCTCTTTGTTCTCGCAGTGTCCAGCTATAGAGGGGTCAAGGGAACCATGACAACCCTTCAACATCATCTAAAATAGCTCTTCTCAATATAAAAATGTCATGACTTCTACATTGAGTGTTTTATGCCTTGCCCTTGAGTATCGAGGCGAGTGCAGGGCTCCCTGGCCTCACGCTCTGTCTCATTCACATTTTTGACCCTGCTGACTGTCAAGATCAACTTTGAACCTGTCGCTTTATGGATGGTGGAATTTTTTCTTCTGCTGAATGGAAGATTGTCCTTTCTGAGCCCTGGGAAGAGAAGGAGACATTTCTCTAGCAGCTTGTTGGGTTTATTTTTAATGGCAGCTGGTTTGAAGCTAAGCTAGCCTGTGAAACATCAGTCTTGTTCCTGGCAGAAATATGCTACTAGCATGGGACAGGTAAGAGGGTCAGAACTGGGTAACAAACACATGTGGATGTCTGTCCTCCTCATGTGAGTCCAAATTACTGTATCAAATACAGACACAAGCCCTAGCCAGAGAGGTGGACGCAGATTTAACTGTTCTGTTTTGGAAAGGTGTGGATCTGTTATAAATCTACCTCCTCGAAAAGAATTGTGGAGGAATGTGAAATACAGTTTCTCTCGCATGAGTGGCCTGAAGTCGTGTATCAGTACACCTTGTGGTGCAGGAGATGCTCGGCCAGGCTGGAGCTGCTTAGGGCACCATGCACAAGCTTCTCAATCTTCTGTGAGCCCACACTGGGGACAACGTCTACAACAGGCTGGTGTCTTGTTCAAAGTTGTCCCATGGAAACCTGAGCATCCCATGCTGGCTAAGTAGGCTAGTTCTCCCTGGCTCTAAAGATCTTGTTGGATGTGTGCTGTGTAGATGAAGTCCTGTTGAAAACAGCGTGTTTGTTAGGCACAAATATGTTTCCTCTCCACATATGTTCTCATTTCACTGCTTTTTCTTTTTTTGGTCCTTCTTCCCTCACCCCTACCCCCTCCTCCCCAAACAAGCCTGTTTGCTCTGGCCTACATCCTGGCTTTGATTTCTGCGCTCCTCACAGCTATCCAAACCAAAGGTATTATTGAAACGCATGATCGTCTTCCACAAATTTTTGGTAGGCGTCCCTGTTAAGATCCAAGTGCCAGAAATACGCTGCTCGTGTTTACAGTCACTCTCCACACAGTAGTCCTGTGTCTCAGGCACGGAAATGGATTTTTCTCAGCTGGAGCTGTAAAGGTCAAAGTCATGCCTTGGCCAGGGCATGGTTGCAAAGCCTTTTAAAAGAGCATCTTCCCTTCATCTGTGCCCTTTCCACATGCGTTTATACATTTAATAAGTTGGATTTTTTTCCTCAAGGTTTCTGACCTGTTCCTGGCCTCCCAGATCAAGCCTGTGCAGTGGCCAGAGTTGGTCTTGCTGACCAAGCAGCCTCGTAGCGTTTAGATCTTTGTTGCATTTTGGAGATTTGCTCAGTTGCATGAATTTCACACCCTGCCTTGAAGAGTGAGCATGTGTATTTGATAATCAAGCCTCTTCCCTGACATTCACAGCTGATAGAATAGGGGGGATATGCTGGAATATACAGCTTTGTAATAATACTGTGTCAGAATCTGAGGTAGTGAAGTACAGATTCAAATAGCTGTGGGTTTGGTGTTTTTTTTTTTTTGTTTTTTTTTTTTATCTTTTTCTAAAACTATTCTGATGAAAATCTGTGCAGAAAGAATGTATGTTGTGCCAGTGCCAAGGATTTAGGTTCATAAACAGGTTCATGAAACGTATTTGTTACTAGCAAAGTAGAAAAGTCCTAGTACTGTTTTTACTTTATCGTTATTATTATTAAAATCCTAATGTATTTTTACTTAATTTTATTGCCAGTGGAGCTCTCTGATGAAGCATTTTTCTCCTTTACACTTTTAGACGTCAAATACAAAGGATTCTGCCAGGGTGTTAAACCAACTGATGAGCAGTGACCGATAAATCCTAACTTTATAATAAGTGTCAAATCGTTCCAGCTCCCCTTTGTACTCACTCCATTAACATGAATCTCGATGGATTCCTTTGGTATTCACATGCATATCAGAACTAATTCCCTGGGAATTCCAGGGTAATTCATCATTTACTCCCTGTTTTATGATGCCAAAAAATGTTGTATGCATACATTATAAGATGGAAATTTAGGAATGTTATTTGGCAACCAAAAATAGGAATCTGAGCTAGCTTCTGCTTTCATTGAAGTATTTCATGAAATTTTCATGTTAGGTTTGCCCTTTCAAAATTAGTGGGTTGTTTGCTTTTCTGCCTATCAGATTATTTCTGAAAAGGTCTCAGGCAGTAGTAGAGTTCTAGGAAAAATGTGTTGTTAACTTTTTATGAATAAATTAAAGTATTTCAGGAATTTTAATGAATATTTGGGTTGCTTTTGATTTATTTTTTTTCCTCCAGAGATGATCAATGGGTTTATATGATAATTACATATATGTCAGTAAGAATAAATTTGAAAGCTGTGCCTTTTTTCATGAGGATCTCATGAGCTGTTTCAAATATGGGTCCGTCCATGTCAAAATGAGACATAGTGGCACATAACCGAAGGCTTACTTTTAAATGACTTGGGCTGACTTGTGTATCTGCTTTTCCTTTTTGGATGCCCCCACAAATAAACTGCCCTCCGTGTGTCAACCCAGCAGAAACGTGTGGAGGAGTTGCAGTGATTATCTTCTTCAGGAATCAGTTCTCATCCACAAGACCTCATGATATTTCTGTCCCTTCATCCGTTCTGGCTGTCAAGCTTTCTTTCACACAGGACTTGTCTTCCTTGAAGATCTGGCCCAAGCTGCATTTGGAGCATAGCCCCTATTTGAGTCCTGTGCCTTGACTCACTGAAATCCTACCTGACAGGCAGGCTGGTGGCTTCTTGTGGCTTTCTGGTACCAGTGGCCTTTGTCACTTGTCCAGAGGCTACTCTTTGCCTTTGAGTGCTTGGTTGCAGGAGGGCCACCCTATTCCTACAGGGTTTAATTTGGGTGCTGTCATTGAGCTTGTTTTACTCTAGGGACAGTCAGAAACCTTCCGACCTGTGGAGACCTCCTTTGAAAAAAAGAACCGCTCTTCCCTCACCAAAAGCAGAGAAAAATGAGTATTTGCAAAGCTTTGTTTGCTCCACTGTGCACGGCAGGCCTCTGTTTGGTCTTAGCCCTGCTTACACTAGAGCTGGCTTAGCTTGTAGCTGAACCGAAGCTCACATGGTATGCTTGGGTTTGGAGTATATTACTCAATTTCAGAGTCACGACAGTAACCTATAAAATCAGTAATTGCTCTGTTGTATAACTTTTACTTACACAAGTTACACCTATTCCCCAGCAAGCTTACCACGTGAAATTTAAAGGTCTTCAGAGTTCAGGAAGGAGACAGACTGACAAAGGAATGAAGCAGCTTTCATATTGTTCTAATAAAATGATGGTTTCCAGTCTTATCCTACTATTATTACCATTTCCAGCTCCTACAGTCTTAACTGGCAGTGCTTATTAAGCAATAAGCAGCCTCTGTCCAGCTGGGGAAGATGCTAGGAAGTGGGAATTTTTTGTAACCCTTAGAGAGGAATGGTTGTCGTAAGGGAATGGCTGGGAATCAGATTTCATTTCATTTATTTGAAACCCGTGCAGGTTTTGTATCGCCCACAACAGACGAAGGTTACATTCGTGGGCTGCTTTTTCTGTGTTTGTTTTCCTCCCTGGTGCAGCAGAGCTGCCGATCCCTACCGAGTGTGCAAACCTCGTGAAGGCAGCTCTGCGTGCGCAGGGCATCAGCAAGCGCTGCTCAGCCAAGGCTGTGACAGCCACTGGGAGAGCGCCCAGCTGTGTGGGCAGATGTGCGGGGCTTGTGGCACAGGTGGAGAGTCCAGCTTTCCTGCCCAGCTTGCTGGGAAGCCAGGGCTTGTGATGAGGGAGCAGCTGGAGAGGATGTGTGGCTGCTGAGCAGGGGAGAGGCAGGGCAGCGCTGTCGAGCTCTCAGAGATGCCGGTGTTTTGTCCCTGTAACCTGTATGCTCGCTTAGCGGTGTGGAAGGCTATTTGTCTGAAGCTCTGTAAAGTCCGAAGTTCCAGAAGTGTATTTACACTAAGGAACTTGATCTTGTAATGCTTGAAACATCTCCCATTTGAGATCTTTGGCAGGTTGAGAGGTAGGAAATACAGTAAATATAAATAGTTACGCACAGAGGAGGGTGTGTATGCATTTATATTTTATGTACCTATTTTTCTTCAGTTGCTCCAACAAGTTTCTTTCCATCCCTACTGTACACGGTAGTTTGAAGAAACTGAACACCCTTCTGCATTTTGGGAACACGAGTTCTCTACAAAGTTTTCTGGGGAATTTTAGATACCTGTTGAGCATGTGGAAATGTACTTTAAGAAAGTGGAAAGTGTGTTTCACAGAATCTCAGGTTTAATAGGCTTCCACTTTGACTTAATTGGAGAGTTTTTTCCAAACTGGAAGTGATACTTCATTAGAGCAGGTCTGCCTCTTCTGCACAGTCAGACCCAGAAACAGGGCTATTTATTTTCAAATGGCAATACCTTCAATAAGATGTGCTTTCTAATTAAAAGATTTTCCTTCTAGCTCATATGTTAACACTTTGCATTGCAACTTAGGTGTACTATTAGCATAATTCTTTTTAAATGTTTTCTCGGTTGCTTATTGTTTCTTAATATTCAAGACAACTTTATGTTTATGTGTTACATCTATTAACAGATAGCAACAGTGAAATAACACTGCCGTGTATCCTTGTTCTGCTCTCAGCAGCCATACGTTGTGTAGGCATTCTTCAAAAGGTAGAATATATACAATAACATATATGCACTTAGATAAATCAGACAAAAAGAGAAAATGACTCCATTTGATCTTTTGGACCCGTGAAAGTGTGTGCCCATTGGTAATCCACCTTGTCCATCCCCTCTCCCTGCCCTCTCTGACACAGATACCTGAAGTTCAGAAAGATTTCTAATGCCACTTAAAACATCCAGCCTTCCCACCCCCCTTATTTAGCCATCATTCAAGAAGTATGAATTTCAGCTGTAATTAACAGATGATTACGATCGGGTTCCTGGCTGTAGCCATTTTATTAATGGGGTACAATCGTGCCTAGACACACAGACGTTTGGGACTGAGCGAAGCCTGTTTCCGCCTCCAGAGTACCTTAAAAGAACAACTGGCAGAGTGTCTTTGTGGGTGGTATAAACTCGCCTGTTAAAGTCATTTGGCTGAAATTGTTTGCAGTCTGACTGATGGTGCTTATAAGCAAGAGGTTTTAGTGTTTGAAATTGCTGTTAGTCATTGTCAAGGAAAGCAGGGCTACTCCCAGTAAATAAGGTCAGTGAGACACATGTAATGACTGGTTACGGGGTGAGTGCGCAGCTGCTCAGGAGAGCCACTTGGAATATGAATGCATGTAGGTGGGAGGGAATCCAGGCAGATTGTGCCTGGGGACACCACTGCTCAGCATCGCTGTCCCTGATGTTTCTGTCAGTGCAGAGATTAGCAAGGACCCACCAGTTCTTGAGGAGCTGCTGAGATAACGTGGCTCCCAGGTGTTCTTGATCGGGACTGGGGATTGGAAGGACAGCCACGGGTTGTGTGCTGCCTACCCTGGGGGGGGGGGAATCTACCTCGGGCTTGTGCTGTTACTTTTAAATTAGAATTTTAACACTGACTAGCCTCTCTTTTTTTCCCCCTTGTCTCCACCGTAGGATGGGTCACTGGGAAACATCGATGACCTCGCACAGCAGTATGCAGACTACTACAACACCTGCTTCACGGATGTGTGCGAGAGGATGGAAGAGCTGCGCAAACGGAGGGTTTCACAAGACCTTGATGTGGTACGTAGAGAAGTTACGACTTTTTTGACAAGCGATTGCTGTTTGTGACCCAGGAGAATCATCAGTGTTTCATCCTCATGATTTGAAAGTTACATCCCTACCTGGAGAAATAACTAGATGTGATTGTGTTCATGCAGACAAACCATTTAGCCTGCTCAATTAAGCACTTGGAAATTAACTACTTTATATATTTTTTAGATATTTGTTGTGATTCATTAAGCCTTGAGTCTGCATTTCTTAGTTGTTCTTTAATTGGAGCATTTTTGCTTATGTGCATTTGCTTGCCAACCTCAACTCTTGGAGGCAAGATAGTGTCTGACAAAAGCATCAGTTCCTTGCTCCAAGATGCTCCTGGTGTGAGCATAATGAAATTGTGTGCTGTTTTTCAGCTGTACAGCTGTTTGTTGCACTGTATGAACTGGGAAAGTACAGTTTCTTAAAACTCTGAGGTGCAAATATTGATTTCATGCTCCCAAATGTAAGCAGTCACCAATTTTGTGAACCCTTTTCCATTAATGCATGTCACAGAACCTGTAGGGGGACGTTGAGTTGCAGTCATTCAGGCTGGGAGAGGCCTTAGGAAGTCTTTAATCCAACCTTCTGCTCAAAGCAGGGTTGACACTGAATTCAAACCTTGAAAACATGTTGCTCAGGGCTTTATCTGGTTGGGTCTTGAGACGCCATCAACGATGGAGCCTGCACAGCCTGTCTGGGCGACCTGTTCCACTGCTTCGCTGTCTTCACAGTAGACATTTCTCGCCCCCTGCAGTATTCTATTGCAGACCCTCCCATATCTTTTTTTTTTTTTTTTTTTTGCCCATTGTCTCTCATTCCTGTGCTACGCACCACTGCGAAGAACTGGGCTCCATGTTTTAGATAGCCTTCCCGTAGCTACCAGCAGGCAGCTGGTAGCTCTCCTAAAAGCTGTCTTTTTTGCAAGGCAAGGACTCAAAGCCCTGAGCACTTGGTGGCCCTCCTCTGGACTCACTCAATTTATTTGACAATTCATTGGCATCTTGCTGGCAGTGAGGGCTGCACAACTGGAGGTATGCTCATGGCCCCAGAACTCCCCAGGCCTTTTCTGCAGAGCAGGCTGACCCCAGCCTGTGTTGGTGTGTGGGCTTACTCCTTCTCAGGAGCAGGACTTTGTATTGGTCCATGCTGAGTTTCTTGAGATTCCTGTGATGCCACTCTGAATGGCAGCTGTGCCCTCAAGTGTATTGACTGTAACTCCAATCCACAGCCTGGAGAGTGGTGCCATCTATTTCCTCTGCAGGTATTTAATGGGACAGGCCCATAGATCCTGCAGTTCTCTGCTTATAACTGGCCTCCAAGTACAGCCCACTAACCATTACACGACCCTGAAAGCCCAACCTGCCAGGTTTTTACCCATTCAGCGGTGCAGACTCCTTGGGGAATTCCGCGTTCGCTGAAACTACTGTATGTGCAGGTCATCTCTGAAACTCATTTTTGTTAGGTCTGGGGAGGAACCTCTTCAGGAGGCCTAACACAAAAACGTTTTTGCTTGTTGGATGATTTCCATTTCCTTACGGTGCTGTAATGTTAGTAAGTGTGTATCACTGCTTAGTGTATATATGCATGTTTGTTTTGTTCGTGTGTATTACTGGTTGTTTTTTTCATTTTAAACCTTTTCATCATTTTTTCATAACATTCATAATCTGTGTCAGAGAGAAGAAAGCTTTTGGGCATGCTTAGTTAGGTCTTCTGTGTTAAGTTTATGTTTCCCAACTGTATCATACATTTTACTTACACTTTTGTAGATATATCCTACAAATCTTGTCTGACAGAAAGCAGGTTACTGAAGGAATTCTTCTTTATGTTATATTTGGTCGTGGTTTTGTTGTGGTGGTAATTCTTTTGTATCACACACAGAAACTCATAACAAAAGTTACTAGTTATTGCAGAGCTTGTAAATTGTGAACCTACTGACTGTAGTTGTTCCTAGCAGTTTTGCTTTGAAACTCTGTGGAGTTTCTGGCATGAAATAATACTTACAGAAATGGGATTGTATGCTGTCACTTAGTATAGTACTTTTTATTTAGAAATCTCAAGCTGTATATCTCATATCCCATCTTGTTTGTATGGGAAAGCAAGGTATGGCTAATACCTCACAGTGCTGTGGTAGAGCCAGTAAGGTATCTGGTAACAGTTCTGCAGTTCCTCTGCCAGTTCAAACCCTTTAAGAGAAATGGGGAAGCTGAAGATGTGTAGTGGTGTGTTCTGTTGTTGCTTGCCTGGATCTTAGCACTGACTAGCAGCAAAGTTTTGCTCCTATTCTCTAGCAGCTGTACCTGATGATGTGGATTCCTTAAGGCTAAGTGTTAAAGAAAAGGTGATTGCAGGAAATCCTGTTGTAGACAGACCCTTGAGCCTTCTGTGCATAGCAGCTGATGGCAGAGAAGCGTGGATCTGAAAGCCTCCGCGTACCTGGTATGCTAGGTGGCTGTTGGCAGCCGTGACACGCAGCTTTCCTGGCACTGGGGCTGTTGGAAGGCAGCTCCTGTGCTGGGTGATGGAGTGTGCTATATGGCAGGAGAGGACTCCTTTCCATTTGGACAGATGGGCCTAATTTGGCTCCTTTCTCTTCCAAAGCTGCAGAAGCCAGTCTGGGGAAACCCATGTGAGTTTAATTAACTCACATCAAAGGTGCAGAGCTTCAAGCTGGTTTAAATAGATGCGAGCTAACCCAAGACAGACCAGCCAGTGGTTCACTAGCTCATCCCGCTCAAGAGAAACTGTAGCCAGAGAAAATGACTGCATGAAGAGACAGCCAGAAAATGAATCTGCAGTGGCTCCCGTGTTTGGTTTGCTCGCTGTAGTAGTCCAGTGATGACTTCTTGAACTTTTAAGTCAGTGCAAAGATAACGCACCTGAAAATTGAATTAGTGCTCTGTTTGTGCTACATCCATCACTAGTGTATAGTACGGTTTCTGGATGTCAGATAGCCATTCTGCTGCATGCTTCACTGTGTAGGTACACAGTGGGCAGGGAATGGCCACGTTGACTATCATGCATTTTCGCTGTGATAGAATAGTACATCTGATTATCATCTGCTGTAGAAGGAGGATTTGATTTAAACAGCAGATCTGCTGAAATGGCCTCAGAAGTGCTGATGTGAAGGACAGAAGAGGTGACTCATTTGCTGTGATGTCTTTCCTCTCTGCAGCTTGAGGAAAGGTGGTATATTTGCAGACATGCTTGAATTGTGACTGGGGAGTAATGCTGGAGGGGAATGCCAGATTCATGGCATATTCCCATAGCAAATATAAGTGATCACAAAATGATTATGCTCCAGTTTTACTGTGCTGTTAGTCTAGCCTGGCATTGCTCTGCCATGCATTGCTCTCCTAGCAGGGGTGAGGAGGCATAGTGCTAGCTTCTTCCCAGCAGTGGGGACGTGCCAGAGCTGCAGGTGAGCAACGTTTCTGTTCCTTTTTCCCCCCACTGATGGTCTTCTCCCTCTCTTTAGCTAAGTGTTAGAGCAGAGCAAAGCTGCTGTGTGTGTAGTACTAGTGCTAATTTCCAGGGTTTTGCTGAAGAGAAGCTTACTGAATCTATAGAGCGGATGCCATAGAATAAGCCTAAGCCCTGCACTGAGATGAGATTGAATGAGGCAGTAGGAGAGTGAGGAGTCTCTTGAGTCTCTGACAGCTCTCTCAAAGCTACGGATCCTTTGTGCAAAAAAAAAAAAAAAAAATTGAAAGGCAATAGGCATTGGGATTCACCTTCGGATTTTAAAGCAGGATGATTGGTAAACGCAAGATGTGAAAGGCCGGTGTTAGGTTTGGAGCTGCGTTTACTGAATGCTCTGCAGAGAAAGAAAGAGTGGGTCACCCCAGGGGTCCGAGTGTCCTCCAAAAGTTGCCCGGAGAGGCCGCATCAGGAGGAGCAGCACCATAACAAAGAAGTGCCCGAGCTGGCGAGTCCTGCCAAGAACATGCATTCAGCGCTGGCTCGCCCAGACCGCCCTTTGTAGCATGTCCACTGAAAGGACAGAAATATGAGCTGTTTATTGCTGCTTCTGTACGCGTTCAAAATGTTTTAAAGCTGTTTGGGAGCAAGTGTTGATATCTTGATTGTATATTGTACTTTTTAATCAGCTCCTCCCCAACCTCTCCTATCAGACCATGGCCATTTCAGTCTGGATATCCTGCGCTCGCTGAATTTTTAAAAAATATCACTTGGTGAAATTGTGTGGGAGAGCAGCATATCTTGTAACAAAACAGTAGCTGCAGATGGAGCTAAACACAGATTATTTTTCCAAATGGTAGTGCTGTCAGGGATTGTTCGTTGTCTCCAACCACGATAACTGCTTTTTGCATTTGGAATTTTGCCTCTGTTTTTGTAATGGAGAATGTGCTTGGGTTTGGACATTAATGTTTGTGAACAGCATGGGAGTTGCCCACGTTTCCTAGCAGTTGGCCTACTCCTGTGCACCGTATGTTTTTCTGGCCGAGGAAGAACTGCAGTCAGAGTAGACGGAGTGGATTTTCAGGCCTATAATGGATGTATCACTGGTAATATTCAGCTGGACAACTGCTAAAATGTGGTTACGGCCAGAAAAGTGACTCGGTGAGGATGGCTCCTTGTTACTCCTCAGATCTGCTTCCTTTGTGTCTTTGGGATGATATCTGCTTGGCTCGCTGTCAAAACCAGGTTCGTCTTGCCTGTCAGCAGGGCAGGACAGTATTGATGTAGCTGTGAAAGAGCAAACTGCATTCTGTTGTCTCATCCATCACTGACAGCGGCCAGCTAACTGCTGCTGCCAAGCTCTGCATTGTAGCTGGTGATCCTGAAGTCAAAGAGCAGCTTGAGGCTTCCTGATGGGTTCTGACAGCTACGGCTGCGGCACTGAGAAATTGTACCAATCTTTTGATTTGTAAATTGCATAAATTTAAAATGAATGTCACTGGAAAATGACAAGGCATACAATTTATATCTTTTTTTTTTTTTTTCTTCTTGCATGGATTTAGTTAATTTCCTTGCAGATAAAGGGAAATGTTCAGAATCTCTCTGCCTACATGGTGGTAAAGTACAGTGCATATATCTGACAAATCAACTTCCCCAGGCCCTTGTTTTACAGAACCTTTATGACTCTGCACATATGTGAAGTCAGAAAATAGAAGTGAACACAAAACCAAGATATGATTCTTGCCTTGCTGCCCACATGTAGGCATGTAGCTCATGTCTTTGTGCATGGCTTTGAAAGGTGCTCAGCAATCGGATGTTTGATGACAAATAGGTTTGACAGTCTAGATATCATCATCATGTACAAATGTGTCCAGCAAGGCTGAGTGGATGAAAAGTGGCACAAATAGAGTGATTAGTAATTACAGTGACAGAATAATTAATCTTTAGCCTTTTTAGAGGTACATTTGGCTGATACTGTACTACTGGTGGGCGATATCATAAGACCACTAGAGAAACTCAGCCAGCCTTCACTGAAAGAGACTGAAATACCCCAAACTGTTTCCCAGTCGGTGATTGATGTGCATTTTCGAAGTCTCCATGGGAGTCAGCCAGTTAAGTTGCAGTCCTGAATATCTTTGTGGAATCTGCCTGTGCCTGCACTAGAGCTGGCTCTAGCCACTTCCCGTATTCTTTGTGTTTTACAGACATTAAAATCTCTGAGTCCTTAAATAGGTTCCTTTCTCCCTGCCATAAAATGATCGCCTCTGCTTTGCAAATGCAATACTGTGTGCTTTTACCTTTGTCCTGAGAGGACACCTCTATCTTGCGGGAACAGAATCCCACTGTTTTGTTTTGTCTTGCTGGCTGCAAGAGGCCCTCCAAAATACAAACAACATCTGAATTGGATTAGAAAGGTATCTACAGCACACACAAAAAAAGAACTGGAGAACACACAGATAAGACCTTAAATTTTGGAGGGTTTCCAGGCCTTATCAGTCAGACACACGAAAGAAAAAGCAGTAGTAAAAGATGTGGACTTTTAAGCATTTCAAACTACACTGGAAGAAAAAAAAAAAAAAGTCTCTTTTTTTCCTAATGCGAGGTGCATAAAGTAGATTTACATAGGTAGGAAATACATAATGGCGATTTCTGTGCCTGCGGTCTCAGTCTCTCAATATTTTAGGGTTTATCTACATAAGTTTAATTCATAATAATTTTTTCATCATTAATGGAGCTTTTCAAAGGTAGACACAATGGAAATTCTGGAACAGACAGGCTATTTTTAGTGTCTCATGTATCACACACCAAGACAGCAAAGGCATTTAAATACAGAGCTAGCATTAAGGATGAAAATAAAGCCAGGCTTGTTCCAAACACAGCGGAGTGAATGCATTTCTAAGCAGCCCTGAGTCTACTTAGTACTAGCAGACTTCGTAAAAATCTCTCTACTTTCTGTAGGCTAATAATCTCCTGCAGTCTCAACACTATTTTTGTTGGAAGCCCATTTATGAATAATCCCTTAAGCAAAATCTGTCTATTTATAGCCCAAGTTTGTAGGCTGGAGACTCAGCGGATTGTTATGGTGGTTTGGGTGACCTTATCTTTCTTTAATGCATCAGAGGATCCGTGTTTTTTGGAGCAGGATCTTCACTTCAACACTTCTAGTCTTCTGAATGTTTGTATTTTTGGCAATGTCAGTGTTCTGGGGAGAACAAGTTATTGAAGGCATTTTTTTTTTTTTCAGAATTGGTAATACTGTTATAAATAAAAAATGTCCTAAGTAGAAAAAGTAACTCACTTTGGGTAGTCTGACTGGAAACTTTAGAGAGGAATAATTTGCCTTTAGAGTTATAAATGTTTTTCTAGCTATTCTCAATCTTGCATCCTCATCTGTAGTGATTTTCTTGTCCCTTTATGTTTAGCAGGACTTTTAATTTGAACCTAAGATCAATTGAACATATTCTTGCTGTGCTTTTCTTTTATGCTAGTAGCAGTGCGTGCCTGCCGGAACTGACAGACTAGATTTGTATTAACTCTGTGATTTGATCTCATTGGAGCCTGAGGACTTCAGGGGTGTAGGAGGAGGAATTGGTTGACTAACTTCAGCTCCCTTTGTGTATTTTCTTCTTCTTTTCTCCGCTCTGAATTTAAAAGATGACAACCAACGTGGAAATGTACAGTGTCGTGCTGCCTGGACCATGAGGTAAATTTCATTGCAAGGAATAAGGTTATTAAAAAAATGAAAGAAAACAAATTGTCATATAAGAAAATACATCTCTCAGAAGAAAAAAAAAAAATCCAAACTGGTAAATGGTTTTTGTGGTGTGCAGTCCATGCATTGATAGAAGGATTCCAAATACCTGAGTGACATTACTCTGGGAAGGACAGTAATATATATTGGCAGACCATTAAGTTTCGGGGAGTGAAGATCAAAGGATATTGTGAACACGCGTAACAGCTTTTCTAACGTTGCCAGGCAGTCCCTTGTTTAGCAGACAGTTGTTTCTTGTGTTTTAGCAAACCCTGGGCCAATGCTGATAGCTAGCTAAAAACACTGGTGTGACTTGTGTGAAGAAAAATAAAGTGGCAGCCAGCGTTGATCTAAAATGCACACAGCTAATCTCTTGAGATTTTTCCAGTCTTGCATTCAAAGTAGGTGACTTTGGGTAACTTTTTTGATAATGCTATTGGATTCAGTAGTGACTGTTAAGGAGAAGATTGGTATTGTATCAGAAGAGTATCAGGTAAATGATAGCAGCTAAACCATCAGAAGAATGAACCTAGAAGATGCAATGTCCACCCAACTAGATAATGTTGTCCAGGACTCTCCTTTGTCCTTGTGTAGATTAGTTTTGACTTCCCAGGCAGTTCTGTGTTCCTTTCCTTCCATCCTCCAACCAGTCCATCTACTTGTGCTGAAGATGGCTGACAGTGGCTTCAGGAGTCAAAGTACTGTTGCACTAGCTTCCACTTCTCCTGCGTCTTTAGGTAGAGGAACACCACCGCTGGACCTCAAGGAATAATGAGGATATTGCTCAAGACAGAAGTCCTTAAGTTACTGAGGTATCCAAAAAAAACCTTGCACTTGTAAGAAATGTTACAGCCTTGCAGGTTGTCAGGAAAAACAAGCAGGTCTTAATCAGGAATAAATCAAGAGCGTGTTTTGAGGGGAATGAGAAACACATCACAAGTATTCGTGCACATCTGGATGTACTTTGGAACATCTGTTTCTCCACAGCAGAAGGACACTCCTTCTGCAAAGATGCCCAGAGGAAGGCAGGCTTCCTTCTGCAAACTCAAAAGGTTTATTCCCCACTGC
>NC_048895.1:50532455-50668650 GCF_011077185.1 Oxyura jamaicensis
CCCCCCCCCCCCCCCCCCTTTGATCTCTCCATGCTTTATCTTTTTCCAGTGTTGTGTAGGTTTCCTGTTTCAGCAGCATTGCCTGAAGCATGCAGAGAAATGTTCCATTTCGAACAGGATGGTCTGCGAATTTTGTGTTTGAAGGAGAATGCAAGCAGTTTGAAGAGAGGTGATTACAGTGATTGATCAATCTGCTTTCCACAAAATAATAAAAGGAATGGGTATCAGATGGAAACCCCTCTTCCTGACTCCTGTCTGCCATATCCCTCTTGATTTATATTTGTTTCCCCCCCTCAATTTAGACTGCAGCTGTCTTGCAAAAAGAAACAAAATAATTTGGGATTTCTGAATTCAGATTTTCCTTGACTCTTAGCTCCTTTTTGGATGTTCAAGCAAATTAAATAATAGTTACTCAATAGGAATTGAATGTAATCCTGTTTTTGTATACATATGAATATGAATGGGTAATACTTTGCAGCAGGGTTAAATTTCAGTTTCTTATCAGAAGGATGAATTTCTTGTGTTGCTGGGCATGATAAACAAAATCAGTCACGGATTAGAAACTAATTAAAGAAGAAAGACTTGAAATGATTAGCAAAATTTGGAATGCATAAGGTTCTCACGAAACACACAGTGGTAATTTTCATTTACATCTGTGTCTCTTGCCTGTTGCTGTTGAAGTTTCCGATAAGACTGTAGTCATAATCATTAGATTTACCTTCCGTGTGAAAATGATGGCGATGTAGTTGCGTACCTCGGCTCACGTAAGGATGCAAAGAAGGCAGTGTTTGCAGGAATAATGACTTATTAAATCAGTGGCTATAACTGTGGAAAAACAGACAAGCTTTTCAAGGTATCCAGATAAATTAGGAAGATAAAGAAGGCAGCAAAAGAAAATCAGAATTTGGAAGTTTCTTTCAAATAATGTTTATCATCCCAGCTTTTCTTGAAAGAAGCCCACCTCCAAGTGGTGCTTTTCAGGCTTCAGTTGTCTGTCTGTCATGGGCCACCTCCAGACATGTTTAGGCCTCTCCTTGTTCTGGTCTCACAGCAAACATTAAGCCATAGTTCAAGTCTGTTTTGGCACAAAAGATCGCTTTTAAAGTTTCACAGCTTGGGGGAATTGCTGGAAGGGATGCCAATGAGATGTATGAAGGAAGTTGGTCATTGGAATTGCTTTATTACATTCATGTGGCGATCTACATAATTGGAGCCTTCAGTTGCTAGCCTACACAGTTGCTCACCAGATAGTTTAATTTCTCCTTTGTATACTGCTTTCCACCCTCAAAGCACTTTAAAAACGTTAATTACCCTTTGTTACGTTAATTACCCTTTGTTGTATCCTTTGAGGTTGGTAACTTGAGTACCATTATCCCTGTTTAGGCCTCTCCTCCCTGAGATTTTGTTGCTGAGGGAGATTTACCTTTGTAATTCTGTAATGTCTTGTCTGTGACTATGAGTTTGCAGTAGAGTAGCACAAAATTTATGAGTAACTTCAGAAGGATTTAACAAGTAATGGCATTAGTCTGGGTGTTCCCCCAGAGTAGCTGTAAACACTGGCCACAAGAGCTAACTAATTATGTAGTGCATGGCCAGAGTGATGAGCAATCTAGGTGGCCTGTGGCTCAAGGCTAAAGTCCAGCCCGCTATCTCACTTTTCTTTAAGTCAGGAATATCTTAAGAGTGGGTAACACCACTGGAGTATTCTTGATCTAGCATCTTTCAGACAACTTTACTGTTCTCTTCTGAAGTACGGAGATCTGGTGAAGAGTCTAGCTCTATTAGTCAATAGCTCACTGCCATTCCTACCGTTCTGCCGCTGCTTTACATCACTGATACCTCACTGATGTATGGAGGGGATGATGCTGATATGCAGAAGTAGAGAGCTCTATTACTTCACTATAGAGTGGACTTTAATCTCTTAAAAAATGAATTGGTTTCACTGTGAACAGTTAGCAATGGCTGAAAAACATGCTGTTTCAGTAAGGCCCAAATTAAATATTCATTTTGAACACCTGTGGGAAAGTATGAGAAACAAGGGGCATGGTTTGCAAGTAGTAGGAGGTGGTGGTTTGATCCAGTGGGGTAGAAATCCAAAGTTCAGTTCTCTCTTCTGCTTGAGGAAACTTGAACTCTTATCTCCTATCTTGGACTGCTTTTAATATTCCATAGTCGTCTTAACGTTATCTGTTGATCAGCACAATTCGCATACATAAACAGTTCCTGCAGCAGCAATGGGAATCCCAGTGTCTCATCTTCCAGGTAGGCATCTTCTCCACAAAGCTTCTAAATCTTATTTTACCTTCTTCACTTGTAGTTTGAAAAATTTAAATACTTGAAACAGGGCTAAACAGCTTTATTAGCAATGGAGTAGGAAGATGAATCTCAGACTAATGGGTTTTGGCTCCTTTTTTATTTTTATTGTTTCAAATACTTCAGATTGTTACAATATAAAGGAGCCAAGCTGCTGACCCTCTAGCAAAATTCAAGTTCATTTTTCTCTACTTCTGTTTTTAACTCCGTAAGTAGTTTGGATAACTTTTTGTTTGTAAGATAGACATTAGCAGGTCAATTATCTCCCTTGATCTCTTTGTTTATCAGTAGCCTCCCAAAGTAATGGCAAGACTAGAACTTACCTTTATGCTGCGTTTCAGGGACTTGATAACTTTGTTTTTTCCTCCATTGAACTGAGATAAGTTCAGCACGACTGGATTAATTTTGTTGTGGCTTTTAAATTGCAGGTGGTATATGTAAATTTACACCTTTACTCTTGAACTATTCGTTTTGTAGAAGTCATCCTAATTTCCTAAGAAATTTTAATGTTAATCTTCTTCAAAATTCCTTTAAGCAATGGAAATGGAAAAACACCATGATACACGTCAAATTTTACATCTGTCTGTGGTAACATGGAAATATCCAATATCTAAGGAAGCTTTCCGTGACTGAGTAACAGGGGGCAGTTATACATGGAAGATTGTTTTTTTCTACATGTTTTCAACAATACAAAATAAATTTTCAGTGTGTTACAGTTTGGCTAAGGTAAATACAGAGGTGATGTAGCCATGTATTTTTCACTGAGTTTTTGGTCCAAAGGGAGTAAAGGAGGTTGGAAGGTTAGAAGCATGAAAATATTTTTTTGCTGTTAGATATGCTCTTTGGAGCTTCCTGCATTTTGCCACTGTTGTAAGCTTTATTGGGATACTTAGATTGTTCAGGCATGGCAGGAGGTGATGAGTGCTGAAGGAAGGAGCCTCGGCTCCTTTGGGGCATGTGAGAGTAGAATAAGGACTCCAAGCAAGTCTGGAGCAAGTGTCCTATAAGCTGGGACCTCTCACCGGGTTTGTCAGGAGGAAGAAGAGGAAAGAAGGGAGTTTGGTCATTGCTTGTTCCCAAGGCTGAGGAGTGAAATGCTGGAAGGGACAATGAGTAGGTCAGTAGAAAATTGGGATAAGATAGAGAAAAGCAGGTGATTCACCCTGAAGTCTACCAGAGAAAAAAACTGCCACAAAGCCCCAAGCTATTTTTACTAGTGTGAGACCGATACTGGCTGTGTTGATCAGGATGCTGTAATGATCTAACAAGGTTTAAAGTATTACAAAAAGTAATAACCAAAAGTTTGAAGTAGTAACTGAAAAAATGCTGCAGTGTAGCACAACTTTAGTAATTTTTAAACCCTTTGACCAATGGCTTTTATATATACGTATATTTTAGGGTCAATTTGTTGAGGCATGAGGTCAAGGGAAGAGGTTCTTAATAACAGTTTTGATCTTTTTCTTATAGGTACTGCAACTGTGAGCCATGGTCAGGGTTCTGATTTCCACTACAGTAGGTTGCTCTGAAGCTTTGCAAGCTTCAAAATGAAGTGAATGAGAAAAGAGAAAATAAAGGGTTTGAAAATAGAGGCACGGAAAGGTCGAACTGTTTCTACTAGACTGTTTTATACACTTGAAAGCCCTTAGAAAATGAAAGTTGAGGTTAGCCCTGTCTTAGTCCAGCTTCACAAAATGTGAGGAGGGCTTAAAACTATTAACTTGTAAGAATAAACTGGAAGATTTCTGTGAAAACATAAGAAGATCCTGTAAGACTAAAGATATTTATTGTATTATAGCTTCATTTGGAGAAGTGGCAGGCCATCTCTCTCTCTAGGGTTTGTATCTTTAGTGTATTTCTTCTACTCTTAAAAATTACAAAAATAAAAATGTTCAGGCAGCCATGGCAGAAGAAAGCAGGAAGGCATTTTTAGCTGAGTGGGTGATACTGAAAATATAACTTCCATAATGAAGTTTCAGGAGAGAGGCATTTTGCCAAAAGTCACTTTCATGGGAAACATAGCAAGGTATAGTAGGAAACATCCTTTGTGTTTTCTTTTATGTCCGTGCTAAATGGAACAGGAAATAGTTATTGTTTTCTCTAAATAGTGCAAACACAATTGATCTTCTCTGCTTACTAGTGGTGACATTGAGATTCTTCTACCTGAAATTATTCAGATTTCTATCAAAAAGGGCCACTACTGAATAACTCTCATAACAATAAAAGGCATACAGTAAGGGCAAGACATCTTAGTTGGCTCTCAGAGTAATTTTGCTTATGGCAAGTTATCTGCTGTGTTTCCTTTCAGCCTTTGACATAAACGTCTTCTTTAACTCTCCTCTGAATCTTGGGGTCCTCTTTGCACCGAATAATGCTTTATCATTATTTTTGAGATAATTGTAGGTAATTCCTTTGAAAGGATATTTCTAGTTGCATAGTAGTAGCTATTGAACTGCTTCAAGTATGTAAACTTTCATTAGAGATGATTACAGCGTTTTTCAAACTCTTTCCATATAAGCTTATGGATTCCCTTAAAAAGTTAACATTCTTGATTTAGTTATATTTTTTTGGTGATCTCTAGGGTGTTTTTTTGTTTTGTTTTGTTTTGTTTTTTTTTTTTTTTAACACCCATTTTCCCTTTACCATTTTACGACCACAGTCTTCTTTTACCTTCTTGTAAGTCAAGCCTTCTTGAAGACAGGAGTATCAAATTTTCTTTATGAAGTTCCAGCAGTTTCCTAAAACCTGAGGCCTAACAATTTCCTTTAAAAATCTGAATTTAGTTATATACAAGACCAGGCCATTCTGCTTCTTAATGCTAATGCAATTCATTCTGGTTGATCGCTGTTACCTGAGGGGCACCTTGAAAGTTACCAGCTTCATTTATTTGCAAGGAGCAAAACCTTGTCCAGTGAGTGAAACCTAAAATTTTGGTGATAATGTTCATGTAACTCATTTTGTATAAGAGCACGGATTCTGTTGTGGCTTTAGGTAATGTAAGATTTGTAACATGGAAGTGCTCACCCTGTAGCTCACAGAAAGGTACATTATTTGTAACCCAAGTGGAAGGATACAAGATGAGTTCTGTCATGGCTCACCTCTTTAAGCTGAGGGAAATGACACGTTTTGCTTAACAGCTAATAAAAACACCAAAGGAGGTTTGGAAAGCTAAAAAGATATCTCACATAAATTGGTCTTTCAGCCATCTGAACAACAGAAGGAAAAATCAAATTGAGGCTTCTTGAGAACAGCTTCGACTGATGAGGATTTCATGTAGTTCTAATAGCTGTTCTTATTAAAGTGCCCTACTAGAAGTTTTTAAGGAACCTATTCCTACTCACTGTCCAGATCTCCAGCTTTGGTGGAGTTTGGTAACTGTAGGAGGGGTGTGAAAGAAATCATCTTATACCAAGAATTCCTTTGTTTTATTAATTATTTTTGAATCTTGACTTAAATGACTTTTTCATAATAACTCACCTTCCCTGACACTATCTTCTCAAGGCTTTTTTTTCATAGTAATTCCCCACACCTTCCTCTTCAATCCCTTCCTGTAGCAACTCAGCAGCTGTGGATGCCCCACACCTGGAGATACTCAAGGCTGGGCTGGATGGGGCTTTGGGCAGTCAGATCCAGTTGGTGGCATCCCTGCACGTGGCAAGGAGATTAGAACTAGGTGATCTTTAAGGTCCCTTCCAACCCAAGCCATTCTGTGGTCCAGTGCCTCTTTTCAAAGCTTCACAACCCTTTCTCTCATCAGTACTTGGAGTGGAAGAGTCCCTTCAGCCCCTTTTCTCCATTCACTTCATCCCACATGCTTAATTTTCTCCTCTGCACCATACTTTTCTATCTTTCTGAATTCCTTATTCTTCTTGTACCTACCTCCCCAAGTTGGTTGTTAGTATCTCATGAAAAGCAGGAGCTTTGTTAAAGCAGCTATGCTAGTTCTGCAAAACAGCAACAGAAGGAATCTAAAAGCTCAGAAATCTATGTAAAACACACCCTTGATGACTGATGAGTTGAGGACGCTTCACATGTAAAACATCCCTTAAAGTACAAAATAAGTGAGAAATTAAACTGCTATATATAGCTTCCCTTCCTTCAGTTTTGAATTAGACATTGCCATAAGCAGTCTGTATCTCAGCCACACCTGATTAAGGTTGCAAATGCTTGCTCTGGGATAAGGATGTCTCTTACTGCAAATGGAGGAGTGGAAGTTCTTTGTAGTTGTGTGTGAAATGTGTAAACCAGAAGCGAAACACAAAGCAAGGTCTGATTTTTTGTTGTTGTGGTTAAAGATGGGTTGCCAAACATACCCTGTTTTCTGCTCGCTCAGTCAGTCTCTGTGTTTTATAGGGTTGCATGGCGTGGAATTCAACTTAGCTTCATCTTACAATTTTGAGAAAACACCAGGTGCGTCCTTTGCCCCAAGACAGATTCACCTATGCCTATTACTCCCGACAGATGTTGATCTGACCTGTTCGTAAATCTATCCCAACATGTTAATTCCACGGTCTCCCTAGGCAAATTATTCTAGTGTGTACAGTCCTTACCACTGAGTATTTTTATTGGTATCTCGTAGACTTCTCTCTACCTTTTGCTGTCTTGCAATGAAACAAACAACAACAACAAAAAACCATTTTTCTTTCTCTTTACAGTAATTTTTCGTATATATGAAGGACATTATGTTCTCTTCCCACCCCCTCCCCCCCCGCCAGTTTTTCGCTCCCACTGGTGAAACATACTAACTTCCAGCACCAGGGTTGACCATTCACAAATATCTCTGCTTTTTTCTGTATTCTGATCAATGTACTCCCTGTTTTTTCAACAACAGTGCCAAAAACAGACCGTGATTGCACCTGATGTGTTAGCAGGGTTGAGTGGAGCAGAAGGGTTGGTAGCACGCCACTATTGTGTTTATATTTGCAATACACCAGTTGTTCTTTATACAGCAGCGTGACACTTGTGTGGTTATGATTCATGATAATCCCCATGTCTATTTCTGCCAACCTGTTAGCTATCCAGATGTTCCCCACCCTGGATCTCTTTGACTGTGTAATTCTGTTTGAATGCAGAACCTTTCAGTTCTCTTTGCAGACTAGCATCCTATTACGAAATTAGGCCAGTGAATAATCTGCTTTTTCATCAGTTATTTCCCTAGCAGTGTTGGTGGATTGACGTGTTTGTTTCTCTAGAACGGAGCCTTAAATGAAAACAACCTTTGTCTGTGTAATGAATAATGACAGTACCTTCCAGCCCTTTGCTCCTTGATAATAGAACTAGACAACAGTGTCTCCTTGTACCTTTCTTGTTTGATCTAGCAGCAGAGATCAAGTTTGTATTTATTGATCTGGAGTGTGTATGTATTTGTATAGATGGCACTAGTTTTGCCAAAAATAAGGCAAGATTCTGAGGTAGCAACTTATCACTGAGCAGCCACATTTACGTGCTCTCTTAGATTTCTTTATTGATGTAACTATTTTTTTCAGCTCATTCCAAAAAGCACATCCCACTGTAGACTTGCACGAAGGGATCAGTCCAGAAGCAAGAGTGACATGGAACAGGTCTAGAGAACCCCCTGTATTTACATGTGACCTTGCAAAAAGATGGGACATAACCTGCCTCAGCATTGAGTTCATCTGCAAAATGCTGAATAACTTATTCAATGCAAATTATATTCCTTGGATTGATCTGCAGTATACTTACTGCAAAGAAAATCTTTGCCATCCTCTCAAATAGTTACCTATTTACCTATACCTCTGTAATAGTTAGTATTATGAAGACATTGCTTTATTCATATTGCCTTCTTAAGTCACTATTTATTGATTTGTGTAGTGGAGCTTTCCATAAATTTAGTAATGAATTACTTGGGCTTGAACCCTGACAACCTTATTTATTGCATGCTATAGTAAAGAGGAGAACGAGAGGTCAGCTCAGGTTTTAACATGACTGCTATCCAGACTTCCTTTCAACAGAACCATGCTGTAAAATCAGTGTGCTTTTTTTCCTCAGTTTTATGTAATATTAACATCTCTTATTTTGAAAATATTTTTAAATTTTCATGTGATGTGTACAAACCAAACACGCTTGCTTTCCTCCTGCGCCTGATAACTTTGAGATCAAATGACAAACTATATTGTATAGATGTAGAATCACGTAACTGCTTTGTGAAATAAAATTGTTACTTATATGAGTTGTTTCCCATCATGGGACATTCTCTTGTTTTATGGAATTGCATTTTAAGATCCTGATTTATTTTTTATTGTTTCTAAAACAATATCCTGAAACTTGTCTTATGATGGAGAAAACACTGTTGTTTTTAATATAGGTGTTTGACTGCCACTTTTAGTCCATAGGCTATTTTTGATCTGATTTTCATTAATATGAAATAGTACCTACACAACTGCTGAAATTACTTTCATGTGTTTTGTTTTTTTTCCCCCTTCCTTTCTGTGGAAAATATAGCTCTCTATCAAAAAAAAAAAAAGTTTAAAACCATGCAGGAAAGGGTACTTCCGCAGTGCTCACTTGATTTGCCTTCAAAAATTGTTTTAGAAGTATAAGGGCACGTCAGGTAAAATAGCTTCAGTCCTTTCCCAGCATTATGACTTCTCTTTATGAAAACACATTTTTCAGGTGGTAGATTATGACTGTCACAAAGAGGACAGACTTTGTATCTACAACGTCATGGGAATTTTCTTTCATTTTGCCAGGATATTAACGTGTATGCTAACAGATTATTGTTATCTATGAACTCCATCCATGCATTTCACAGAGCTGGAAAAACTTTGGGTTTGATCCCTCACCCCTGGACAAAGTCCAGTCTCTTGGTTGGATGTGGTAAAGCCTGCAGTGGGACAGTGACCAGACTTGACTAATGACAAACGGTGCCACTTCAGTGGCACTGAGAAATAACACAACCTACTGGTGTACCTGGCGTGTGGCATACAGGGTGTTCTGTTGCTTTTGGTTTCTGTGTTTCCTTGACAGTTGGCTGTGAGCCATTGTTGGATTTTCATTTGCCAAGGTAAATTTTTTTTCAGAACAGCAAGAAAATAAGTTAAGCTTGTAGGTGTGATTATAGCAATAATCATTCTTTGAACTTGATGAAAATTTCAGAACGCTCATTCAGCCATGTGAAAGGCTCTCCAACTGCAGAAAGGAACAATCCCCCAAGGAACATAAATCAGTATTTGAAGGAGTCAGGGCAAAAATTAAGGGCGTTCTGGTTAAGGGATACTAGGTCAGGGGAGGAAGAAGAAAAAAGTATATACTTGGTTGTCCCTTTAAGTAATCTAGAAATGGTAATACTCTAGTTAGGAGAGATTTTTCTAGAGGAGCAAAAGGCTCTAAGTGGATGTCTTCTGTTTCTTATTGATGCGTGGCAGAGAAAGCTTAAGACTCCTTTGCGTTGCTAGATGAGGACCTTATCTTCAGCAGTCAGTAAGGCAGTGCTGATAATGTGAAAACATTTGCATAACCTATGAAAATTGGCATATAGAAGCAATTACATTGTGGCTTCCGAGGGAATTTATGGAGAACATAAATATGCTGGTTTAATTAGGGGCACAACGCTAACTGCTGACACATTCTCCTCAAAGTCTGCTTGCAGAGCAGAATTGCTAAATGTTTTTTTTCAAAACAGGAGGGGAAGCTTGAGGAAAAAAATGAGTAAGTTTTGTGTTGTTGTTGTTTTGTTTTTTTTTAATGCAAATGGTGGAAATGTAGTCACAGTCCATGAAGTCTGCAGAACTGCTCATGTGTTTGTATCCAGAATCAGAGCCAAAGACTGCACTGGAGCTGCCAAAGAGCAAATCATGAATTGCTGTGTAGATCAAAATTATAACAGTAAGAGATGTTATCTCAACTTGGCATGCACACTTTTAATAAAGCAAGGCAAATTGAGAAGAATGAGTTTTCAGGGAATTGGGTTGTCATAAAAAGGCAGTTAGCCTGTTTTGTTTTTCTTTCCCTGTATTTATTTTTTCAAAACAGCTATTCACTCTGAAAGTGAAGAACCTGACAATAGTCCTGCACTTACAATGAGCATAAGATAGGACAAACCACTTAACTTGCTCAGCAAGACTTCATCTGCTTGTCAACTTGCTCTCACAGGCTTCTTGTAAACTTGGTCCTCTGTTGTTTCTTTCCGCTTTCTTGGACCACTAGAGAAAGCTACTGCCGCCTTTACTGATGAAGCCTAATTAAAATCTAGTCTGTGAAATAAATGCATGCAAGCATGTACACATACATCCATGTAAGAATTTAGAGATTTGTCTTCTGGGACTGAATGTGAGGCAGTGACAGTGTTTTGAGGTTACTTTCTCAGAGGATCCTCTCACTGATGGTTTTGAAGGCTCATTTGGACAAGTGAGTGGTTGCAGTAGCAGGGTCCTCTTCAGACAGACAGCTGGCTGAGCTGAGGTTGCACGCATTGATGGCCATTGGTTGCAAATATGAAGGAACACTGGAAAAAGAGATGCATGCTGTAGTTCTAATTTTTGTGTTCCTCAGTTTGTCTTTTCTGAGGTTTTTCAGACTGCTTCGCAAAAACTTTGGCAAAGCTGGGAAGTGTACAGTAGGTAAGGGTTCTTCTTTCCAGACAAGTACATACAAGCACAGAAGTTTTATGTGACTTCCTTGCGATAGTTTTGAAAGTCAGTAACATAATTGGAAAAGGGACTCTCTTAATTTCTAGATTTCTCTTGTATTGTTTCAGGAACGCTATTCACAGAAGGTAAGGGGAACGCTGTTTAATTTCCATGCTGGGTTTGTTTCTTGTGTATATGGTGTCGTTGTTCTTGTTTTCCTTCTAGAGGAAGTGCTTACTTCAGTAGTAGCAAATGATTCTCCATTTTGTCTGTGGGCACTGTAGGAGGATGTGTCACTAATGTGCTTGAGCACTGTGAAGCAGAATAGGAAATGGTAATAGCTACGTTTTATTTTCTTGATGCAGTAGCCTGATTGATTCCAGTTTAGTCTCCTAAATCCTCTAGAGTGTTTTTTTTTTGTTGGTTTTGTTTGTTTGTTTGTTTGTTTTTTCAGAGTATTTGCAGGAAGAGAGGAAGAGCACAAGAAAATGAGTAAATTTTTTTCCATGTAGGTTCTCTGGATGAACCTACCGCACCATCACTCAGTTCTGCGTTGAGCTAGCTTCTTGCAGAAAGTGAGGAGTTGTTCATTAGGAGACCACAGCTGTCTGAATATTGTCAAATGTAATCTACAGATTCATCAGTACTGTCGCTGATTTTGTCTCAAGCTGTTCACCCAAGGAGCACCATCTTCTGAATTAGTCTCCTGTGCATTTGAGCTTTACTTCATATTCTCTTCTGACCATCACAGCGTGCTCTTTCCAATTTTGCCTACAGAGCTGCTGTTTTCTCTTCAGCAGTACAAACAGGAGAGTTGAAAGCAGTACAATAGACCTGAATCCACCTGCTCTCCTGGTGGGAGGCATATCCTCAAGGTTGAGTGGGTTTTATTTTTATTCTTCCTGGGAATAGCAGTGCATGGTGTGTTTCATGGTCACCACGTAAATCACTTTTCTAAGTTTGTAGCTGTGGAAAAATCCCTTGGGAGGAGGTCGCACAGAGTAGGATAGCATACAGTAAAAACAGCTCTAAAAATCAAATCACTTGAGGCGGTACAAAGTGCATAATATGCAGAAGACAAGTCTAGAGGGGACTTTTTCTCTTCTTTGAAGAGTTTTACTTCCTCTTTCCCTAGTGTGGAGGACACATCAAAATCTATGACTGAGAGAACGCTGAGAGTTAGGTGGGGATGCAGAAGGAAAGAGAGAGACAGGCTTCAATTAGCCATGCATGCCCATATCTTAAAACTTCAGTGGTCTTATTTCTGTAACTCCTCCTTTTTTAAATGGACTAATGAAGAAGGTTTCATTATTTTCAAGTTTGTTGAAAATAATCGTTAAAAGTAAATTTGTTGCTACTAAGAAACTGATTTTCAGGACACTAAAGCAAATGGATTATTCATATTTTTCATTCTGACCAGCTGATGTTTTCCTTTTTTCAGTGAACTTCAAAATGTCTTTGTCCTCTAACGCAGACTTGAAGTGATAGAAAGGGATGGTATAAAAGATGAGCATTTGCAAGTGTTAGAAAAGCCAAGGACGTGCAAAGAAAACAGATTAATTTAGTAGCAAACAGGCAAAGGCCATGAAGAACAGTTTTTACTGCAGATATTTTGCATAGCCAGCAAAGCGGCTGGAGTGGGAGTGATCTACTGAGATAACCTCACATTTTAGTACCTAAACAACAGTAGCAGCGTTTTCAGTCCTTGAAAGCATGTCAAGGCCTTGGCGAGGTATGGGGCAGCTGCACAAGTTATGAGAATCCATTTACCGCTTTATGAAACATGCAATGTTGGGCAGTTGGAAGTTGTTTCTCAGTTAAATCTGTACAGTACTGGAGGAGTGAGCAAATAAGGCTATTAATATAGAAAGCTAATACTTGAGTTTAATTCATAGTGTCTAATTCAAGCTGAAAGTTGAGAGGCAGTTAATTTTTATTTTTTTTTAAGTGTAAGAATAATGTTTGTGTGAAATGAGCGCTCAGCTTATTCAAGCTTTTGGCATTTTAAAGTTATAGTGAGATGCATGTCAGCCTCTCTTTCAGTATATACATTTGCCAAGCATTTTTTACAGGGAGCTAGAATTTGGCACTAATCAAGGACAGGGAGACACAAGAATGAAATGAAATTGGTAATGATTACAAGTAGAACTGATGGATCTAGTCCAGTGTCCAGTGTCATCGTTTACTTTGAGTACTTCAGAAAAAGTTAACAGCAAAAACAGTTGTTGGATTGATTTTGATATTTTTTTTTTCTATTTGAAGCATTTCTACTTTTCAGAAGTGCAATAGATCCTTCAAGACTCAAAAATATCCGTTACATCCTCCTTTGCAATTTGGCAGTCATAGGAACCCTCACAGAATTCTAATGTGTGAGGAGTATTCCTAGGTGTGAGTATTTGCATGTATTTACGTGGAACGGTGAATAATGAAACTGGCTTCAGGTAATCTTCCTGTCATTGCTGCAGCTCCCCACTCATTCATAGTACTGAATGGTTTCCGCCTTCTTGTCTTCTTTCTTTCTGTGATCTTATGAATTGACAAAGAGTCTCAGGACATGCTTGGACAGTGAGTGTTTTTCAAATCTGGAAAAAAGATTAAAGATCTGTTTATCCACTAAAGGTTTGGTTGTGTAGAAGTTGTAGATTATGCATTGTGAAACATGAAAGCTGTAGTTTCTACAGACACTGCAATTCCATTCTATAATAAATGAAAGTAGCCTATAGTATTTACTACCTTGGACTCTTACTGCTTGTATCCTGTATCTGGGATCAGATCTCCATCCACAGAAGCATTCAAAAACATGCCAAAAGTTAAGCATGTGAGTACTGTTGATGGACATGTGGTTAAATACTTTGTTGTCCTAACCCATCGATGTCTTTGAAAGACAATATTCAAAATGTATATATTAGAAGGATCATGGATTAAGTTAAATGAGTAGCAGACTAGAAAGACAGGGAAAATATGTGATAGTGATGAACAGCACCGTGTGTCTTACGTTGGTTTTGAAAGCCATTGGAAGTATATACACCCATAGTATCTTTAGAGAAGTAAGTAGCACCCTAAGTACGTTCCAATACACTTGATCTAATTTGTATTACCAGGACCTGTTGATAATCCGTGAAAGCCAAGTGTAGCATATGAGAGATTTGTAGTTTCAGCTACATTTGCTAATGTATTATTTTTATTTCACTAAATGTGGAAATGAAGCATACTCTGTAACTCCTGCCTTAAAATAAAGCTTAAAATAAACGTTCTGCTAATAGCTTACAGAATTTAAGCTGTATGTACTACAAAAGCCTGTTTAATTCTTAGAATTTGTACAGGAAAACTGGTGCTTTACACACTTGAATGTAAACAAGGATTTTTTTCAGAAATTACAGGGAGACTTGCCTGAATTACAGGTTGGAAATTAGGAGAAATTTATTCTGCGAAAGAGCAGTCAGGCATTGCGATGGGTTGCCCGGGGAGGTGGTGGCATCATCATCCCTGGGGGTGTTCAAGGAAAGGTTGGACGTGGTGCTTGGGGACATGGTTTAGTGGGTGACATTGGTGCTAGGCATGGTTGGACCAGATGATCTTAGAGGTTTTTTCCAACCTTAATGATTCTTTAAAATAAAAAAAAAAAGTGAAATACAGTGCATCAGTGTCAGACTGATCAGCAAGTAAGTGTGATAACAACTTGTGTAATTAGAGTTACTGTCTCGATTAAATTTGTGAGAAGAAATGGCCTTGTCTAAAACCACTGCGTCAGAGTCACGTGCTGTTTATACTGCATGTGTAAAGTTTTCTCTGTATGCTTAAGGACTTGTTTTTAACAAAATTTTGTGTAATATAAGACACTGTAAGCATACCGTTGGTTTGCGCATATTCACAAAGTTAATATAACATTACACAAGAGGCAAAATAATACTGAGGAACAGTTTGTGTTAGAACTGGGACTGAAACAAGAAAAGCTCTTAAAGAAATGGTCTATGCCCTGATGAGAGCCTCCAGCTGTTGTAACTAAACTCTGTTAGGATCCGTACTGAGGGGAGCCTGGGCAGGGAAAAAATAAAAAATAAAAAAAAATGAAGCTTTTTCAGTCAAGTCATTTTGTTTGTGTTGTGATTTGAGCAGAAGTCAGGGCACCTTTCCCTCGTGAAGGCGGTTGAACAGAGGAATTTGTACCATGGACGCTCCCATAACACTGGTAGCACCTGCCCAAACAAGCAGGTCCTGGCTGGAAAAAAAAAAAAAAAAAAAAAAAAAAGGCATTTAGAAACTCTTGCAAGTGTTTGTACAACTTAAATTTTACTTTGCTCAGTTTTTCCTTACCACAGTAAATTAATTTAGTTGGAAAGCCTACCAGCAAACTGAGTCATAACGCTTACACAAAGGCATTTGCAAAGGCAAGGTGTTTGGTCATTTGTTCACCAGGTTTTGCATGTGTAAGGTGTTTTCTGGGAGGGCAGATGAGACAAGACATAGCACGCTCCCTTCCCTTAGCAAACCCTATGCATGCTGCAATCATGCAACTTGCGATGTGTCTGTTCCACGTGGCTTGCCAGCGATGACAAAGCAGCACGCAAGTGCTTGGCAGCAAATCATTTGCTTTAGGGATTTGACTTCAGTAGATTTCAACTGTCTGAAGCTTTTGAATTATGTTTCTCTTAGGTTGTAATTGAGAGTTATCATCACTCATAGCAATACTGCAATGCTGTTAAGGGGAGTGAGGGTCTCTGGACTTGGTATTTATGAGTTCTGTGTTTCTTCTGTACCTTTGCTGCCTTTCTGTTTGAGAGGTTTGTGCAGTTGGTTGTTTCTGTCAATTGTTCTGCTTTATCTCTGTTCAGGATGAGGTCTGGTACAACACTTTTTACCTTGAGGTTTGCACCGTCCAGTCTACTTTGGTCATAACTTTTACAATGTATGTGTTCCAGCTGCCAGCTTTGTCACTTCTGGTCTGGTGCTTTGTTATTTGGTTGACTGTTTGTCCTTTGGGTTTTTGGTTTTCTGTTCTTGGACTGACCATTTCTGTTCAATGTTCATACAGAAGATGATTGGTTAGTTATGTGAAGTAGGAGTCATGATGGAGACCCAAGTTTCTGCAGGAAGACAGCGAAAGACATCATTTATATTGCCATTAAATCAACTGGGCCTAATGTGGAGAATGCATGCTCTAGATGTGCTCCAGAGTTACAAAGGCACTTCTTGCTCTAGATGTGCTCCAGAGTTACAAAGGCACTTCTTGCATTCGTTGATTGTTAGTGGTCTCTTTCATGGCAGGGGGGCTGGAATTAGATGGTCTTTGAGGTCCCATCCAACCCAACCCATTGTGATTCAGTGATTCTTTCCAATTATCCAGCCGTTCAGTTCTGCTGAGGCATGTGTAGGGCTGAACCTTCCCTCTGCCAGCACAGGTGAGGCACACTCACTGGATTTGCTAGTTCTACCTAGTCCACCAGAACATCCCTGCAAATCATGGGCAGCTCTTGGGCTGTGGGATAGTCTGTGCAAAGACACCATTTAGCACAGTTAGAAAAGGGCCTCCAAACAGAAATGGTTACTGGTCGCTGAAGTGCGTGTTTCACTTCATGGATGTTTGGAAGACAAGTTATATAAGTTAAAAGGAACACGTCAGCATTTTTAACACCATAATTTGATTAACTGTGACAGCAGCACTCCTTTCATAGTAAAATACGACACTGAGTAGGTTGGATGATTAAGAAGGTGCGTCAGCAGGTACAAAGTTTGTACAGGCTTTGCTGGAATGAAATGCATGTGCAGCGACCCGCTGGGCCGCTGAATGCCTAACAGCAGCAGGTGACTCTTGGAGCACAAGTCTGTGCTGCACTTGAACTTCACCTGCTTCTGCTTGGCCAGTTCTTGTGTCCTTAAAGTTGAGTGTGACCCACGGTCCGGTGGAGAGGGATGCTGGAGTGCAACTTGGGACACTCATAGTTGCCTCTTCAGGAGTAAAGTAGCCTAAGCAGCTGAGTTGTGAATATGTGTTGTAGCTGTGCAGGGAGAAAATGTGTGAGAGAAGCATTTGTAAGGTTGTGCTAGAGCACTCCTCATTCTCTGTGCATGGCTGTGGATGATGGTTGCAGATGATTGCATGGAGCAGCAGTGGCATCTCTCTTCGCAGATTTCACAGGGCTGAGTTTCAGTGGCCACAGAGGAACGGCTGCTCACCAAGGCCCAAACACAACGTCTGCAAGCAGCACCTAATGCTGGCATTGTTACTTTTTCTCCACAGTCACTCATAGTGCTAGGTTTGCTCATTGTTCAGCAGTCAGCCTTTTGTTTGGAAGAGGTCCTGACTTGCTCCATGTTGGGATAACTGCCATGCCGTGTAAAACCACAGTGACACAAAGCAAAACTGGGCCTTGCTGTTGCTAGCCCAGAGGCGGTGTGACACTGGGCTGAGGGGAGCAGGAGTCGGGCCTGGCCTCGCAGCGGGGAGAGGGTCATGTCCTCTGCTGAGGGACATCTCTGAGCCCCGTGCCCCTCATGACAGCTGTATGACAGATCCGCAGGGCCATGTGTGTTGCCTATTGAATCCGAGAATCACTGAAGCCTTTAATTCTGCTGTCTGGTGGGCATGCCAGGACAAAACCCTGCGCTAGTGATGCCCGTGTAGCAGCTTGGCTGAGTTTCATAACAACTGTCTGGAGCTGGCCCAGCAGCAGGAAGAGTTAATTGCCTGCCTGAAGCTGTCAGTTTAACCCCTTACCAGCATAAGAGTCAATGCCATAAGAGTTTCTAGCCACGGTCTTTCCTTAAATGTAAAGAGCCAGTCAAGAATCCATCTATCAATAGTTGTGTAGATACAGATTTCCATCATACTTCTACCATGTAGAAGTTCATAATAACTACTTAATATTATCAGGCCAATGCTCACTGAAGTGTCTGAGCCCCAGCTGGCTTTATCTTCATGTCACAGAGACTGCTGCCTTTCCTGTGAACACTGAGATAGAGGCTGTGGTCCTGTGGTCTTCGGAGAACCAGGATGCTGCGTGCCTTGTTTGTAAATACACTGCAGTGCGCCAAACAGCTATTGGGCTTCAGTAATATTTTTTCACTCTGATGGGAACAACCTTGCATGTCGTCTCTGGGCCTAAAAATATGACACAGTGCATCAGAGTTAATTTGTAATTCAATTTGATGATAATCATCGTGTGATGGCCAGTGATGAAGGCTTCAGTCAGTAAGGGTCTGGCCTAAAGCATCCATCAAATACAGGCTTCAGTTTCAAAGTTAAAGAGAAAATGACTAATTTGAAAGTCTCTTTATCAAAGGCAGTTTTTATAGCAGGGAGGAGGTATAAATAGAGACTAGCAATTTGTGGGCTAATCCTTTTTTGCATTAATATGGTTAATTTGTTTTCAGTTCTCCTGTTCAAGAAATTAATTCTCCCTCATTTTGTAAGAGACTTTGAAGTCAGCATCCAACTATCAACCTCTGTCTCTCTTCTGCTCCCCCTCACATTCCTGGAGTACGTTTATGCAGGTTGAGAGCAAACACTTCAGTGCATAGCTCTAGGGAATGGATTCATGTCGTCCAGCTTAATTTTTGGGTGATCAATTTCACATACCTCTGTAGGAAACAAAATCAGATTGATTTCAAGTTAAACATTGATTCTGTTTCTAAATGGCAGATTTTAAAAGAATAAAAAAAATATTAAAGCATTTACCAGTGTGACCAGTTTCTTTTCTGCTTCAAGTGTGCCTTCTTAAAAAGGATCTCGAAACAAACTGCTTCTTTGAAATGAGCTGATTGTAATAAAAATGTTAGCAAAGACTGGATTTTTTTGCTGACGCAAGTTTCTGATAGTAAACTTTTCAAAACCTTTTCTTAGTTGGATTTCTGTCCTTACCACAGACAGAGAAGCTTAAATGGGGGGCAAACCTCACAAACTCCTTGCTTCTGAATGATGAAACAAACAGCATATCTCATGTTGTTACGGATGTTTGACTGCAGTCTTCTGGAATGATGGACACAAGTTGCTCAGGGGAGCAAAACTGGATAAAAAAAAATCAACTGAAAGTACAAATCAGCAGAAAAGGCCTACTGAGTCTAAACCACTCAGAATGACTAGATTGAAGGCTAGATCTGCAAGGCTCTGAGTTCAGGATTTCTGTGTTTTTTGAGCTTGTAGCTGACGTTATTTGTAACCTGAAAGCAAAAAAAGAGGTGTAGTTCTGCTGTCAGTTGGAAAGCAAGAATCCATGTTACACAAGTTTTGACATAATTCTTTCTGCGTCATATCAGTATATCAGGCTGTTTGAATCTCTTCATGAGAAGAATAGAAAACCAGTAGATGTGCATGTAGGCATATCCTCATGATAAGACTACTCGCCGAGGATGTGGGGTAATGTGGTTCGCGTCCTTGCATAGCTTCAATCTCCATTGTACTCTTCTGTTACCTCTGTTCCTGTTCTCTGTTGGACTCTTGCACTTCCCTAAAAATTTGAAGGGGAAAAAAAATCTACTTCCTGAGCAGTAGCACCAAAACTTTCAGTAATTCTGTGCTGGATGTGAGAAAGTCTTAAATATGGTGGGTTTTCTTGAATTAAATTAAGGTTTTAGTCATGTTCTGGAAGGCTCAGTTTCCCATTTAAAAAGAAGACACAAAATATGTGTATATGCCTTATGTGTATATGGTCTATGTACAGACCTTTTAAAATCAGTAGCTTGAATATAGGTGCAGATTTTCCCACAGGAGTATGAAGCCAGAAGTAGGTCGCAAGCGCTGAAGAGCATGGCCCAATAGCAGCACCCTCGCTGTGGAGCTCCTCTGCCTGCTTGCCAACATGCCCCCCAAAGCAGGGTAGTCACAGAAGTAAGGCTGGCACCCACCGCAGCTAAAGGATCCAACAGAAGGAATAGGAAGATACGGATCTCTTTCAAATGTGTTTGCTGTTCTGAGTCCCTGTAAGGTGAGGTGGCTCAAGTAAACGAGATGGGAGAACTGTCTCACTTTGCTGCAGTAGCCAGTCTGCACGTGACAGTAACTATAATGATGGATGGTTCTGACACAAAATGCATTGCAGATTATGAGCATGACATAAATTAGGGAAAAAAAATAAAAGCTGGAGGGGAAAGTTTTAAACTAAAATACCCTGTTTACCATAGGGTAACTTCTGTAACTTTTTTTTTTTGTTTTAACCAATCTCCTTTTTCCCTCAGTAAAGCAAATTACAGCTTTCCCAGAATGAAAGTAATGCAGAATATTTCTTTTATCCTGAAATGAAGGACTTGATTGCTGTTACCCCATGCATCTGTGGCAATACAAAAAACCTTCTTTGTGGATTTTTTAATGAATAGCGCTTTCTTCCTATTTGCCTACTCCAGAATTTCACCAATGTTTTTAAGGCCTTAGTGAATCAAAGTCAACTGTAGTTTTTTTGCTACAGATCTTCTGAATAGTTCATTGGTAACTTACTGTATGGCACAACATAAAGTGAAAACAATATATAGGTGTTTTTTTGTTTGTTTTTTTTTTTAATGTTAGCTAGTATAATTAATTATATCAAAGTGTGAGTATGCTTGTAAAAATAGCAGTACCACAATAACAACCAAACTCACCAGAATCCCTGGGATTTTGGTGTAGCAGTTGATTTAACTCACAAGATTATATTCATTTGCAATATAGATCACCTGTAATTTTGTCTGCTGCAGGCATGGATAGTACCTTGTAGGTGCACAAATGCATAATCAATACCAATACAGCTTAGAGTGGATCTGTGTTAGCTGGTGTTTCCGTGGCATGTCTGTTTGAGAGGATTTATAGCACGGCTGTAGAAGTTTCCTTGAGGCATCTATCTTAGCCTGAGACTCCATTTTTCTTTCCTTGCACATTTTCAGAATCAAAATATGTCTTCTGTTGTTCTTGAAAATACTGAAGAGAATTTGGAAAAATGGTGAATAAGCTTAATAGTAAATGTAGTACAGCATTGTATACATGGGAGTGAAAAATCGGTAAGTTCTGAGAAATGTTTCACAACAGGAGACAGAACATAAAAGGATACTGGTATTTTGAATTTGAAAGGTGTGTAAAAGCTGACCAAAGCTGTTGATGCTCATGAGAAGTTTGGAATATTCTCCCTGGCTTTAAAGATGAGGAGCTGCTTGTGATTCTTGTCACCTTATCTGCAACACTGTTAGTGTTTCACTTCAAAACCACTCTAAATTCCTGACCCTGCAGTTGCTGGAAAGCAAGGGGCGGGGGCAGCGTGCAGTTTATGGAGATGCCAGATGCCTGTTTTGGTGTGCAGGTACCTGTCCTGTGCCAGCACCCCTCTGTGGGGACGCACTGGGCACAGAGCCTGGTCCTCCAGCCCCAGCTTGTCCCCTGTGCTGCTGCTGCCACAGCTCTTGCACCTGCCTGCCCAGGCTGCTTCTACTGCAGAGTGCACTCTAACAAAGCTGTGTGCTTGCTTACTTACCCTCTCACTTCGTGTTTAAACATTCCTTATGTGTTTGACTATTTTTTCATCCACCTGAAAGATCGCAGTTCTTCCCAATGCCATGAACACACCCTCACAAGCTTCAGGTCCTCCCTGAAACTCCACCTCTTTTGCATTGTTTTCTATCATTGTTTCTTCTCACATAAGTGTTTTTTGGCCATGCTTGAACAATAAAAGTTTAGCTGTTAATGCTTACAGATATCAGGACTTTTAGTCAAAATTAGCAGGTCCTATTTATACCACCGACAGCTCTGGTGCAGCTGCAGTTACACCAGCGTAGAAGCTTTACAATTTTAGCATTTGGGTAATGGGTGTAAAATACATCAATCAGAGACCCACAGTGCCCCGGCTGCATATATACGCCTTTACATTATTACATTTTTAGCACAGAGAGAGCTACCGTAGCTTTGGGCTTGCTTCAGCTTGTTTGGAAAATTGATCAGAATGTATCTGATTTTCCCACCGTAGAAAGCTTGTGTTCTTGTATCGACTTTCCTTTCTCTGAAGCCTTTTGGCTGCTGTTTTTTTTTTCCTCTGTCTGCACTGTAATTTCACTGGGTTCAGACTCTGTTCGTTACGAATGGATTTATGAGTTAGCTCTGCATAGCTTTTTATTGTTATAGAGCTTTACAAAGGCTGTCGTTCCTTTGTAATTACTAATGAATTATGTTTTTCAAAATCTCTGTAGAATGTTTTTCAGCCCCTGTGGCTTCCAACCTTAGTGCTGAACGCAATGTATTTCATATGGGGGAAAAAAACAAAAACAACCACTTGTGCTTTTATTGTTGGTAGAGGGGAGAATGTCAAGCACTGCTCCATGTGGTGTGTTACATTCAATAGGTCCAGCACCTGCATCAGGCCAAGAGGCATGGTTTTTCTTTCATGCCTACCACTAAAAGCAGGCACGTGAGTGCTGTAGCAGCATGTTTGTTCTGAAGCTACAATCATCAGTAGTTAAGCTAAGATTTGACCTATGTCTGTGTTGTTTGTGAGGCATTGAGACTCTTGGACTGTTGTTTCATGTGTTGGTTGAAATCCCATTTTTTGACCATTTCTCCCACATAGTTCATTTCCTCCGTGCAGAGTTTTGCTGCTGCTGCAGGATGTTATCATTTAGCATGTGTCAGCTCTGGCCCTGGCGTGTAGGAGCAGTGGAGCAACAAGCCTCCCCTCTCCACCAAAACGGCTCTGGTGAAAGGATGGACCGGAGGCAGCAGTCTGAGACTCAGAATGAGACTTCTACTGATCTGTGCTCCTGGAAGCTCACTGAGCCGGGTAATCCCTTCAAATACTTGCTGAGGCTGTAGCCACGGGGATAGGGCTTTCTATTTCTATATTCTGCTCCGTGACGCGTGGCTAGTGCCTCCTAGGCAATTTCCATTAAGCACCTGTGTACCTGCACGGTGCCTGCACAAAGGCTTGCCTTCACCTTCTCCAGAACCTCTGCAGAGGCTGAAATGTGATGTGTGACGGAGGACTCCAGGCAGAACGACTGCTTTCTGAGCAAAACGAATGCTTAGAGACCTGTGGTGCTCTGGCTGGCTGTCAGATGTGGTGGTGGTTAATAATTTCAGGAGCAAGACTGGAGCAGGCACTGTGCCTTCAGAGCAAACAGGGGAGGTGTTTGGGGGAAGAGACTTTCAGAACTTCCTTGCAGAAGTTTTTTGCTGTAGGTGCTTTATTTACACCTGCGGAAATGGTTTCCTAAAATTATTTATAAATTTATGAGCACTTCAGTCATCTTTTCCATTGGTTATGTCACTAAATTTCCCCAGCAGTTGTGTGTGTCTCACTTTTCACAGTTGCTGTCTGCAGAGTGAGATTAATCCTGTCTTGGGATCTGCACAGGAGTGTTTAAATTTATAATTTAGATGCATACAGCTCTAGCGGTAGAAACTGTGAAGAGGTTCATGAATTTCTAATTGTAAGGAATTCATTGAATAGATGTAATTTCCTAAACTGACGAAGTTGTAGTGTCAAACGTAGATGAAGCTTAATGCTTAGGTAATTAAAATACACAAATGCCCTCTTGTAGAACGCACAAGCCCTGCTCTGGGTGCCCAGGTTTCCATTTGGATGCTTTCCTCTACCACGCTTGTGTATTTCAGTAGCAGAACAGTCATGCCTTCAGATAGGCAGAGATTTCCCTTATCTCTTGTGTTGCACTCAGAGCAACTGAACTGAAGTTATCGCAGGAGGAAGAGTCCCTCATGAATTCAGAGCCTGTCGTCCCAGTCAGGAAATGTTTCAGTCCTCTTCCCTGTACGCTTTGTGCTTTAATACTTTCTTCCCGTATGCACTTCTCAGGCTTGATTCATAAAAGACAGTAAGACTGTTCTCAGCATGTTTACAACGATAACGGCATATAAAACAGAAATGACATTATTTAGAAATTATTAAAGATTTTTTAAATTAATTACTTAGACATTATTTAATTATTTGAAGAGAAATTGCAACCAAATGACCCGATAAATTGCACAGTGAACAAATAAACAGGAAAGCTACCTGTAAAGGAAGCTTCTTTCTTGGGCCCTGAGGGGATCAACTTAAGGCTTGAAGCATAAACCACAACTCCTGGTCATTAAGCTCACAAGTCACCTTTTCTTTCAATATGAGAGATTTGAGAGGAAAAAAAATCACTGATACACTTCTCGTGCACCAGACCACCTGAGCCTTACCCCTTCAGCTCGGTGGCCACTTCTGGCAGTGTCTGCAGTGCAGCCATGGGCAAGACCTGGGCACAGCTGTGCCCGCTCACCTTCCCTTGCCTGCTAGAATTACTAATTTTTATCAGCTTCCTCTGGCCCTAAAAATCAGTATTTGAGGTCCGATACGGTGATAACCTTGGACCTGGAGGAGAGCTGGACAAACTGCTATTGAGCCACCATTTACCTTCCTTATGGGATTTCCGGGGGGTTGGATAAAATTTAAGTGTATCTCTGCCCAGAATCTTCAGCTCTCAGGTGCTGTGATTTAAACAGTGTAAGGGATGTGCAATATACACCAATAGTGTCTGTGTGCAGTGAGTCTTTCAGGAAGGACCCCTTAAATCGAGAACTCACTCAAATCAGACACTTTCGGAAAATGCTGGATTGATCACATAGTTTAAGGAGTCTGCAGGTACTTTCTCAGATCAGTAGATTTCTTGCACAAACAATGCTTGGTGGGCAAGTGGCATGAGTGTCTGGTACGCCACAGACGACCTTCATGGATCCACAGGGCGGGCAGTTATCAGGGGCAGCAGGCTGCTAAGACAGAAAATGCCGATTGCCCTGACGCCTGCGTTGTCTAGACCAGAGCACTGGAAATGCAGGCTAGGGGTGGCCTCTTCTATAAGCCCAAGCTCTCCCGTATTTCATTTTTAAGATTCAGTTCAGAATGGTGAAAGATGTACTTTCATGAAACCAATCTTTGAAAATATTTTTTTTAAAGATGTAGCATGCTACATAGTATGCCAACAATACAAGGTTTTCTCAACCTTCCAGAGTTAGCCCTTGATAGAAAAAAGGCTCTGATCCTGCTGGATTAAAGTCAACACAACCTGTGGATTTGTAAGGTAAGATTTTGACCTGAATAAATAGAATTACTCCAGGTTGATAAAATTTCTGTGATAAAAACCTGGGCCAGAAGTTTAGTCAAGAGTAATATTTTCCCAAGTGTTTTCCTTTAGTTTCTTGTCCAAATAGTAATAGCAAAAACATCATTCTGTTGGAGATAAAAATGGGCGTAGATATTATAATCACAGTAATACAGGACTGTCGGGTGTTGTGCATTCCAGCATTGCAAAGTGTTAGAGGAGGAAGAGGAGAGTTGTCCTTGCTTCTGTCTTACAGTCATCCTGATCATATAAAACTGCTCCTGTTGGAACAGGGTGGGCTTGACAGTGAGGAAAAAAAAAGAAAGCAAATACAGTCAGCTTTTTTTAGGATTTTGTTACACAGGATGCAGCTGGCTATTCATCTGAATAGTTTTCATTTTAGGCTGAAAGTGGTATCTTTCCATCTAATTGCAATCTGAGGCTACAAATTCACGAGCAACTGCTCAAGCAAAAGGCTTTCATAAGGCCTTGGGAACCCAGATAGCATCTTGTAAATAATAATTTACAAAAACTGTGATATTAAAAAAAGTGCAGCAGGCAGCTTTTTAAGGCAACAGATAAATCATCAGAAAGTGGAATATTTACTGCTGAGAAGCTGGGATCTAAAGGCATGCTGGCCGCACAGTGGATTCTCCTTCCTGACTACATGAAACGTTAAGATGTGATAGCTTGTAAAATGCTCCATCCCTCAGCCGTCTGCCAGTCAGTGGGCAAATGAAGTGCCTGTGAATGGGACATGTCTGGAGCACGGGGCTTCTGCTCCCTTCCTCCTTGCGGGCTGCGAGGCCAGAGTGGGTGAGGAGGGCTACAGCGCTGTGCTCGCGTCTTCCCTGGATAAACAATTTTCTTGGATTCCGTTTTGACAGAGCCAAAGGACAAAGAGAGGGATGCTTGGTGCCAAATGGCTAATTTCACTTCCCTGATCTGTGAGCATCTGTGGAATTTCCCTGGGCTCGGCCCAGCTTCTGCTTGACTGCAGAAGGAGCCCTGCTGGGGCTGCCGGAGAGTGGATGCGGTTGGTCCCCTTGTGGTTCTGACTTCCACTCAAGGACTTCAGTTCCCTTTTTGTGCTATAGGATCAGCAAAAGCAGATACCCAGACTGTGCGTGTTTAGGCAAATCCCACGAGTTGAGCAATGATCCTTGTCAGCCTTGAATGCTCAATACCAAGCACGTGGCAATGAGCCACTCCGTGTCCTTCAGGCTGCGGGGCCGGCAGCGCCAGCTGACCGAGCTGCGGGGCAGCAGGCTGGGCTCCTCTGCCCTTGCAAACTTTCTGGGAGCGCTAATCCCACACCACTTCATGGCACTTAGCGGCAATTTCCTGTGCAGCGTTACAAGGCTGCATTTCCAGAAAATTGTGCCTACTTTTCCTTTTTGTGTTAAATGCTAAGAACATTTTGTCACCCTTTCGGTAAACAAAGGGCATAGGAAGTACAATTTCACAGAGATAAGAGGTTTACATGGAGGCTGAGGAATGCATGAACAGAAAGACCTCCAGGATTGAGAAATAAATCCGTGTCTTTTTTTTTTTTTTGAGCTTGTGGACGGCTGTGTTGCTTACTCAGCTACGCTGGCCCTTTGGTTGCAGTACTGACTCCTCTAGGGGTAGAGCTGGCTGAGCATAGCTGGTCATAAGCAGGCGCCCCCCTTGTTTCACATGCAGATCGAGCAGCGAATTGCAGCTCTCTGTCCTGACAAATAACTATAATTTGTTCCATCATCCCAGTTGGAATTTTCCCACTGACTTCAGCCAGACTCGTCGCTAATACTAGGTGCCTTTCAGGTAGCTGGCTAACAGTCTTAAATTAGATACCACAAGTGGGTCTCACCTCCTCTAACTTGAGGCATGGGAAGCCAGCCAGGCGAGTTGTTCCATAGGAATTGCTGCCTCTCTGTTGACTACGAAGGGAGCCTCGGTGACTGGGTCCTAGGGTAGCTGGTTTTATCCCAAACACTTGGGGGAAGGTACTTTGAAGTCCATCCTGTTGGCACATCTCTGTGTGAAAAACAGGCCTTGCTGAAATGGAGCAGAATCCTCTCGGTATTTTCAACCTGTTAAAAGACAATGCTCTTTCAATGCTGATTTTTTCTTGCATATTAGTCTTTAAAGAAAATTGGCAGAAATTCCCCTTGAATTTAACTAATAAGTTGTGCAATGGCATAGTATAATTTCTGCATTTTTTGTATGTTTGCATCTTCTTAATCCACAGCTGTAGTGGAAATACAGATACCTGCATGAGGAAAATTCTTGTTGATAGTGATATTTTCGCCAAAGGATGTTTTGTGATGCATGAAAAACCTCAACTGCCTAATTTCTGAAACTCAGTTTTTTATTTTATTCATTTGAGAAACTAAAGCTTGTGAATGTTTTTACTCGCCCCATTGTTAGTATGGTAATTGGGACCCAAAAGTTGTAGGCATTGTTCCTGGCTCTTACGCGCTGTCACTGAGCAACACCCGTAACACTGGGCTATGGAAAATGGTTGTTGTATCTAGCAGTGAACTGAGTTGGCGTTTTTGTCTGGCTTGGAATAGAAAGAATTTAGTGAAAAATACTACTTTCATACTTAATAATTATCTATTATTTTTTATAAATGATACCTTAAAGTTTCAAAACAGCAATATTTTTGTTGTAGCTAAGCATCTGTAAATTATGTTTTTTTTGTAAATCTTGTATCACAAGTACCGATGGTTAGAAGGCTGGGGAATGGTTCATGATGTGTATGTAGTCACAGTCTGCTCTAGTCAAGTACATTTAGGCTCATGCAGTCTGTTAACAGAAAAGGATCCTGAGTTTTCACTCTGTCCCCCATGTTTGCCAGGGACTTTAACCTCTCTAGAACCCTGTACAGAGCATAGGAACACCAAGTGGCTTAACAATAAATCACTAATAAATATATAAGGGGGAGAATTCTGAAATACGGAAAAGAGTAACAGGCCCTTTCCATGAGCATCTTTTAAGCATTGACCATTTAGAGAAAACAACTTGTTCCTCCTGTTAAGTTTTGAATCCCTTCTGTGTGGAAGTCTTATGTTTTTCTGTAACCTGCCGTGATAAGGAATGGAATTCACTTTTGCTGGAGTATTTCACAATGTATCCAGAGTGGTTCCTTCTGGAGAGGTTAATGTGTCCCGTTCAGCAGGTTTTGAGGTAGCCCAAGGTTCTGTTTCTTCCTTTTTCTCCGCTTCCAATTTCTTCTTCCTGGTGTTTGGACGTTTCATTAACCTGGCATCTGTTCTGTTTTAGGAGAAACCTGATGCCAGCCCCACATCTCTACAGCTGAGATCCCAAATTGAGGTAAACACTTTGATTTTGGTCATCTATTTTTGTTTGTTTGTTTGTTTAATTTGATATTCTGCATAAACTGGGCAAAGGCTGCTCTCGTGTCTACTCTCACGCTGTGTCTTCTCTTGCAGGAGTCATTGGGTCTCAGCAGCACCGCATCAACACCAGACACTGAAAGAAAGTAAGTGACAGCACAGGAGGCAAGAAAGGAGAGGGGAAATTTGGTGTTTTCTCTTTACTTGTAGTAAACTAATTTTTAATCGCATTGGTACTTCAAGTTTTAAGATCCAGCCTCTATTATGTCTGGTTCCCATTTTGGAACCTGCTCTTTCTCTCCTCTTTTGGCATTTTATTTTATTATTTTTGTTGTTGTTGTTTTTAAATCAAGGGGAGTTATCTTTTCTCCCTTCTGTGTGCACTTGGGACATGCATACACTGATAAAACTGGTAGTCATTTCTGAGAAACATCACTGATTGTGCATTCTCCGCAAATTAAACCTGTTTAAAAATAACTTTCTGGGGCTAGACCTAAATGCAGCCAAAAATGATAGACTAGAGGAAGGGAGAGCTACAAACGTAAACCACTTTCCTTTTCCTGTGCACTCCTGGGTTTGTAACTGTGCTTTTGAAGAAGGTGCCAAGGGAGTGAAGTATTTAAAAACCAAGTTAAAAGGACCTTTAATTTTAGCAGTCCTTAATAAAAAGCTCTCTGTGTGGACTGAGAGGGTTTCTGTTTACTGTCACCTCCTGCTGCAATGTGTGCTTGTTTTCTGCACCTCCTTCCTTTGATCCCAAGATCTCGGTTCCCTGCTGCTGAGGGTAACGTGCAGCAGTGCATGAAGACAACTGACGCTGTATTTCCAATTGCCTGCACGTTGTAGGGTTGTGCCAGCTGGACTAGTTCAGAGGCAGTGCACAGAGTCAGATCTGAATGTGAGGTGCTTTATTTAGTAAAGTTTTACAGCCTGGCATTTGAATAGCTTCTAGCGGAGCCATGATTCACCGCTGGGTCATAACAGAAAGGTTTTATAAAATTGCTGCCCTTGCTCTTGCTGATTCAGCAGAACCGGTGTCAGTTCTAGAGAGAGCTGCAGTAGATGTGGTGCATGGGACTGGCCTCACTGAGTGTTGGTCATATGGAAGTCAGGTGCTGGGTATGGAACAGCGCTTTAGGAGCTTCCCCCATAAAGTCTAAAAGCTGATTCATGCTGAAGATCTTGGAAAGTTATGAATGATGTTTTAGAGGTGCCTTGTCTCTCTTCTTCACTCACAGAGAAAGGGGTGATGGCTTGCTTGAGGTAGATACTCATTTTCAAAACAGTGTAAGATGGATAATGTTAATTTTACCATGGTACCACCACTGCCCCCACTTGATGTGCTGTTAAGAGAGAAAGTCTACAAGCCTAACATTTAAAAGTGGTGCCTCAGATATTGAAATGTGAAGAAGTTCTTTTCAAGGATACTTCCCTGTCTAGCATTGTAATGAAACCAAAAGAGCCAAGTGGATGGGAACATGATGAGTACTGTAGTCTGGGAAGTAAGCCTCCAAGGTTATCCTATAATCATAATACTTCTCTCTCAGTCTCAAAGCGCTTTCCCCATGGGTAAACAACATCATTATCCCACCTCAGGTAATGATGAGATAAAATCTCACAGGAGGACAGCACACAACTGGGAATAAAGTCCTCTTACAAGTCCTAGCCAGCTTCCTAAAATGTGTCTCTGTGTAGGTGTTGTACCACAAATAACTGAGTATCTACAGAAACATCATCAGAATGACTGTATTCCAAGAGTACCCATTTACTTCACTGAGAGGAAATTAAGTTCATTATCTTAGTTGTGGTGGAAGAGACCTATGATTTTTGTTGACCAGTCAAGAATGCAAGTGTCCTTTTTGAGGGTTTTTCTGTCAACTGAGGGACACGTGGTTAACCCAACCAGATATGTGAAACTGGCACAGGGGAGGTCAGATCAAAACTTTGCACTGTAGGAAACAAGCCAACATAATGGATGCTAACTGAGCAGAGTGTTGAAAATAACAAGTATCTACTCGACACCATAGAAAATAATCAAAGCAGGAATGATACAGGCCTGTGACTATTAGTGGCAGCCTGCCCTATCAATGCTAGTTTCGGTCCTCTACCTTAGAGGCGTTCCCATGTCAGTTCAGCCTTCTTCCAGTGAGGGAAAGGTTATAAAATTGATCTACTGAAAAATGACTATTTTAAGTCCATCTGTACTTGTTACTAAGATGCTGAGTTTGATGTTTTGGGGGGAGGATGTGTCAGAACTAGAGGCTTTTTTTGTGCATTGTCTAATTTATGGCTTTCAGCTGAATTTTGCTGCATGGGCATGCTACAAGAGACAAAAAGTTTGTCATTTTGGGGCCAGTGCTTCTGTGGCCACCGCTGTGGCGTGATAGATCCGGGGTGAACCTTTTACAAAGCTTCCTTTGTTGTTAGAAGGCTCTGTTTTGTCAAACTTGAAACTGGTTGTAAATGTGCATTGGTTTCTCATATCCAAAAACAGATGTGGAGGTCTGAATTAGAAAGACTTGTCCCAGAATGCCCATCCAGACTCTTAGGTGCTGAAAAATCGTCCAAAGCCCAAGTAAATGCTTGGCCAACAAAAAATTACATGTCCATGTATTGAAAATACAAACCTTTTTTTTCTAGGGCAAGCTAAGAGGAGTTGTCTGTATGGTGTCATGAGTGGTTGCTTCAGAAAATGAAAAAAAGAGAAGAACTCCTGTTGAGATGAGGAGGCAAGAGCAAATGGCCCAGTATAATGCAGGAGTCACCGGTAGCTCTCTCACCCAGAGTTGCTGTTTGCACACCCTGCAGCTTAACCCTACCAGGATCTAAAGCTCTAAAATAACACACCTGGATGGTTGTTTAATTTGACAGTTGAGGGATTCCAGACAGAAAGAGGCTTTGAGAGAGTCTGGAAGAAACTATGTTTGTTTTAACCTTTGGTTCGGTTTCCCTTTTCTGTGGTGCCCGATTGAAGAGAAAGTCTGACAGGCTCCACTGTGCACCGCAGTGAAAACAGATTAGCCTTGATGCCCTGTGGTAGGAAAAAATCCCGTTTATGTGGACAAGCAGTGTATGTTCAGTCTTGCCTTGAGTCTTACTAACCGTGCTGCCCAGGTCATTATTATTACCATCTGTTCAAAGCCAGCATGAAATGAGTTGGTCCCCTCAGTCCAGCAAGTTGCTGAGCAAGTCTCTGTCTAGTGGGTGGTTTGCTGTAACACAGAACAGCCGTAGTGCCTGGAGGGAGGCAAAAAGGGGTTAAACGAGCCTGGAAACAGCTGCTTGTCACTTCAAGTGGTTGTCCCTCCGAAAGGCATTTGTGGCAATGCCACCTTCCTGTGTTGCTGGCAACCCTGTTCGTGTTAATTGATGAAACTACAAATAAAGACTGCACATATGAACCTCCTCTATGTGTTATAAACGTCCTATCAAAGATGCTTCTTGTTTGATTGATTCTGACAAGGAGAAAAAAATCTTCACTGTAGCAAAGGTCTGTGAGATTCATGTTGAAAGAGTGTGGAGGATAACGCCAAGGGTACTGATGTGGCCTGGAATGCTATCAATAAGGAGCAGAAAAGAAAGTCATGTTTGTTCAAGCTTCAGCTCACAATTGCTCTGATTTTTGGCCATGCTAGAGTTACTTCTGTAAATGAAGCAGTTGGGCAGGCTTCCTAGTCGTATAATATTCAGCAAATAATGCAAAGAATGGAATGAGTTTTTTTTTTGTTTGTTTGTTTTTTGTTTTTTCTTAATAATTAATTTAATTTCCCTTTGCCCTTTCCAAAATTCCCTTCTTTTAAACTGCAGTCATCGCATCAGTTGTGGTGCTGGTGTAACTTTGCAGATTCTCAGTCTGCCTCCAGCGAAGTGGCAGCAGCATCTCTATCCGTGACATTTTAAACAAGTCTCCCCAGAACTGCAGGGGCTCCTGTTAGACACATTGACTTCTGATTTGCTAGAAGAATAATCACTGTAGCAAATAGGCAATAAGTGTGTTCTTAGTAGTTACTATTCCTTCTTTGTCCCCATAGCATGTAGATCTGGGGATGTGTTTGTATATACAATCCCTATTATTTCAAAGTGATGGCAACACCCCAAGGATGTTTACCCAGGCAGGGGACTGAGCAGGGTTTTCTCATAATTGTAAACAGAGCATTTAAAACAATGTAATCCAACTTTTAGCCTGTTCCCATTTTTGAGTATTCAGGCCTGCATGACAAACTGATGAGCTCTGCATGTTTGCCAGGAAATCCAGGTTAAACCCAGTCCCCTGAACTCAGGCTTCTGCATCCTGACTCTCATCCTGTTTTCAGAAGAACTGGGGATGTTGCAGAGGGGAAGTTGTGTATTTTCCTTCTTGGGAAATAGATCTGCTTGCTCTCACTGCTCACTCCAGCAGCCTCTGGGCAAATTTCAAAGGTGGTGCATCAGAGAACTGCCCGGAAAGGGAGAAGAGTGGGTGAGAGATCCAAGAGCACTACATACAGGCAGGATGAGGTACAGTCAGTCACTCGTATATACTCATTCTTTTTTATTTGCAGCTGCTAGAGAAAGGAAGGATGCAAAATAATGCATGGGGTAATGCTTGTGGCATTTCACAGGCATTCTCGCCACCTTTGCATGCCAATGAATGTTATGAATTGCCAACTTCTGCATGAGTCACCAGCTCTTTCTAGATCTGTACCACTCAAGAACACTGCTGACCAAGTAAATGGTCATACTTCATATCAACTGCCATGATTTGTCCAGCTATACTTCTCAGCCTGCAGCTCAGTACATTTTAAACGTTCTCTACCCAAAGATCCTGAATACTGAAATCCCAGACTCCCTCAGAGCAGGGAGCTGAGTAGAAACAGCCTCATGGAGCAGAAGACGCTGGCAAGCAGCTTATGCATATGGGGCAGCATTGCTCGGGGGCTTTGCATTCCAGCACAGGGGAGCTGCTGTGCCTCTGGCAGCTGCGTGCTCAGCTCCTGGCTTCAGCTGCTCTCCAGAGTGAGTATCTTTGTCGTGTGCCCCGCGTGTGCAGGGTGCACGTCTTAAACCGAGCTTCTCCCACGTTGAGTGCATGCAGTTTGGCTGGCTCCCTGTTTGCTTGTTGTGGATGTCAGAGGAGGAGTTGCAGGCAGCCCAGTAGTTGGGGTTTTCTCTGAGGCTGTTAGCAGCCAGCCAGTGAAGCCACAACAGAAGTGGTTATCTGCATGTTGTCAGCCCTGTAGGAGAAATTATTGACTGAATCTGTTCTTATGGATTTTCTGCAATGCATGTGCCATAGTAACACCAGTCACACTCCTGCAGAATAAGCTTGAACTCTGCATCAGCCCAAGGCTGGGAGAGTGCCTGCAGTTTGGTGTCCCCATGTTCGGCAGTGTTTCCTACTGAAAACAGCAGTCTTTAAAAACAGCTTTCATGTTACAGCAGAGTTCATGCAAGCCTAAATTCTGCCCCCTTTAGTACACTAATCTACTGGCCTTTGCCAGTAGTTTTTAACGCTAGATTTCCTAATCCTCTTCCCCTACTGCATCCAAACTACAGGTCAAGCTCTGAAAGCAGGAGGTTATTAAATCATCACTCCAGGTCATGGATGGGGGGGCTTAAATTCTGTCATATTTGATTCTGGCGACTTGACGGGGTGCCCAAATTAACTTTGGCAGATATTTGAAAGCTCTTCTGCAAAGAAACAGGAGTCCTCTGCCAGAGGACGTGAGGCAAGGAGAGGGCAGAAACTGAGGAGAACAAAGCAGAAAACAAACAAAACCCTAAAGTGAGGATGTCAAAGGCTGCACTTAATTACTGATGGAATAAATTGTTCCTTTTGGGTCGGTTAAAAATGGAAAGGAGCATTGGAAGGAAAAAAAAAAAAGGAAGAAGTAAAAGCTTGCCATACTCGAGATGTCCTCATTTGAGATGCATTTCTTTATACCCTGTGCTTGCAGGAATCAAAAAGAAGCAGTGAATGTGTACGGCCCCGTTGTCACTTGTTTGAGGCCTGATTTAGTCAAAGCCAAATTATTCATGCTGCCTTTAAACAGCCTCCTCGAGAGAAGTAGGGCAGGAAACTCCCACAATAACCCTCACAATGGGAGCGAGAGGCCAGCCAAGCACCGCCTGGGACACGTGAGGAGGGGAACCAGTGCTCCTCCGAGCCGCTGGCAGGAGCTTTCCGTCCTGGCACTTGGGTGCTGGACAGCATGAAGGCCGCCTTTCACCAGGAAGCCGAACTGCGAGCAGTGCACACAGTGCATCACCTCCGCTGCCTCATGCTTGGCCATGGAGGAGCTTTCGTCTGACAGCAATCTGTCCCGGCCTCGGCCCCGTAGGCTGCTCAGGCAATGTGCGGCCCCACCGCCGGCCTCCATGTCAAGCACCCGTGGCCAGCCTGGTGGCTCTGCTGTGGTCGCGGGGGGGACACACGCGCACACCCATGGGCAGCACCGTGTTTGTTTCAACTGAGAAAGTTTTGACCTGCTTAAAGAGCCATTGCTATGGAAACCTAATGAGAAGATAATTGAATGAAACGTCTTTGCTTTCCATCTCTTTCTCACACCGGTGCCAGCAAGGTCAGAATCTTGCAAGCCCGCTTTCTCTTCAGGTTCATGCAAATTTGATAAAAATACTAAAGGCCCATTTTCTTCCCTGTGCCAGCTCCGGTTAGATAAATTACCTTGCGTTCAGTCAGGAGCAGTTACAAGTCTGTCAGTTTTTGATACTAATTGTGTGACTGGGCCATTTCTAATGCACACGGATAACCAAATGGCTTGGCAGCAGAAGCCAGCGTGGGCTTTTATATCAGTTTGTCTGCCGCTATGAATGTGAATAATATCTGTAGATTGAAAATCCCATGAAAAGCATTTTCCTCAATGGTCTATAAATAGTCATTGGGAAAAAGGAGAGGGCCAGTATCGGTTTATTGAATATCATAGCAGTAGTGGTGTCATTAACAGATGGTGCTATGTACCTGTGGATTTTATGTGCCATAAACGAGATGTAGCCGTGTGTTAAAGCACATCTGCATCGAACATACTTAGTGGTAAAACAGAAACCCATCAGCCTTCCTGTCATTCTCAGTCCCCGTGTTAGTTCTGCTTTGGGAATGATGAGCTTTCTAAAATGCTCGGGTGCATGCATAAAAGTAGCACATGGTGTCACCGGTTTCTTTTTCCCATTCTGTGGTGTACCAGCACATCACGTCTCGAGGCACGTGTGAACGTGTCTTGCAAAATCAGCCGCTCCTTGTGCAAGACAAGCCATGGTCTTTCTCTCTCTGGGTCAGAACCAGCACAGAGTTAACAAGGGAAGCTGAACACAGCCAAGTTAAAAGCCTCTTTATGACCAGATTCAGTTGCAATGGGCTTGTGAAGTAAATTTGTGCATCAATTCTTCCTTGTATTCCAGTTTTTAGAGCCCACCTCCAGGATTTCAGAAGTAATTTATAAAGGGAGAGGTTCCTTTGGTACAGAAAGGTCATCCTAGCTGCAGCACTTTTATGGACAGATGGATTCAAAGACCATTGTGCTTGTCTGGCTTTGCTGTTGTTCATACAAAACCGATGAACCTACAGTCCAGAAAAAGAGCTAGAAGTGCCCTCCAGAGGCAGTCCTCATGTCCAGCTCATCCTCATCAGATGTCTGGTCTGGTCTGCATCTTTCAGGCGTCCTCTTAGAAGCAGTTTTTTAAAGCTGCCCTCCCATTCTCTACCTACTGGTCTAAGTTTGTCCAAATAGTTAGGAAATGGTAAATCGCTGTTTCTTACCACATTATGTCTGCTTGTTCCTGTGCCTGTTTTATTAATAGGCAGTAAAATAATCTCCTTTCAGCTTTCAGTTTGGCAGGCTGAAGAGGCAAAACATTTCTAGCCTTCCCTGTTAAGATGAAGTGTTCAGTTCCCTGATCCTTACAGCTTTTCTCTTTACCTCTTCTGGTTGGAATTCATTTTTCTTGAACATGAGTAACTTCAGTCATAGAGGCTATTCCCATATACATTCATTCTCCATATTGCCATTGGAATGTCCCAGCCTTATTTTTGCCTTTTAGGATTAAATTGTTACTGCATGTTTTTTTTCCTGTCATTTTCTTCAGCATGTATCTCCAAGTACTCTGTCATTTGCAAACCTCCAGCATTTGAAATACTGTCTTTTGTGTCAGTCTTGTGTCTAGCACATTTTGGCACTGAATGTTAAATCATTTCTGTTAAGCCAGGCTTTCTGATCATCTAGTTCCTAGTCCAGGTTATCCAGAGCTGCTGTTACTACCAGGCTTCGTGTCTCTGATCACTGAGTGTTCTGATGTAGTCTGCTCAGTTCCACTGAAAGACGTCATCTCTCTGAGGCAGGAATGAAGTAATACCTTGTTATTCCCCAAAGTAGTAGCTCGATTTTTAGATACTCTATAGTGCTGTTTTTTTTTTTGTTGTTGTTGTTTGTTCCAGCGGTGTGGCTTTGAGAGGCCCTAAGTAAAGGCCTAGAAGATGGTTTTTAATTTGTGAGATTAATGGATTGAAGTTTTGATCCATTCTGAGATTTGGGGCAGATACAAAAGTACTCCTTCCCCCTGGTCATAAATCTTTTGTCTTCCTTTCTGTCTGAACATATACCCGTATATTTCTCCTGCTATATGCTGTGACATAGTACATTTCATGTGAAAGCTTGCTAATGAAGTTGTACATCAGACCACAACAAAAATGAAGGCCTCCGTGGTGGAGTAATGGCATTTGGCTCCCTTTCAGGCACGCAGTGCTGAGACTTCTGCCAAGTGTCACTGCATCATTAACTTTCAGTACAAGTTATCAGTCTATGAATGGAAGAACACAAATCACTTTCAGCACACGTTCACAGAGGAGCTGCAGATTTAACAGGGTAAGGGAGTGTAATTGGCAAATCAGACATAAAGCAACTCGGAGGTACTATGCTAGGAAGTAAAGCACTTGATTGATTTCACTGAGCATTTTTAAGCGTCAGAGTTGTCTGATAGAACTAAGAAGCAAATGCTTTGTCAGGCTCTGTGTGGTAGGCTTTGTTGGCATTTCCATCCTTTAAGACCAGCTGTTAGCATTTTCAAGGTCAGCCCAGACACGGAAGATTTCCTCTTCAGGGAATGCATGAAATGATAACTGGAATTTGCATCCTCTGATGAAACTCAGTATACTTGTTAAATCAGATATAAAGAAGAAGGCGGTCTGCTTGCTGTGGATCCTACTCATCTCCTCACCCTCTCTGGCTCAGGAGCATCACAAGTATGCTCCTGTTGCTGTTCCCCTTCTTTGGAAACCAGCATGGAATGAGTTGGTGGCCTCAGGCTAATTCCCAGGGAACAGATGTCCACATCACAAACATTGCCACTACACCTGCTGCTTATTAGCATTGTTGTTGGCAACTGTGGAAGAGAAGAAGAGAATTCAAATGGATTTGGAGGCTGAAGAGTACAAGAGATTGCCTCTGTTTTGATTTCACTAGTGAGGCAAAGTTCTGATAATTCAGAGATTTCACTCTCCAAGGATGCTGATTTGGTTAATTTTGTGAATACTGAATTAATTTAAGACAAAGAAACTGTACACTTGATGAGTGAGGTCAGTGCTCAGGTACAAAATATTTACTGGTTTAGTTCTGTCACTTCCAACAGGAGTTGGCTTTCTTTTTACTTTGTTGTCTCCTTATAAAAGTCCATATTCTTTTGATCTGTTTTTCCTTTATTTAAAAAAATACTCCCTGACATCTTTACTTTAAATGTCTGGATGTGGAAAGTCTGGTGGTTTTGGCACTGGATTTTCTGGTTATTTTACCCAGAAAGTATAGACAGTTATTTTTCTTCTGCACTTCTTAATCTGACTTCTTAAATACCAAGCAGTTGGTGGCATACACCTATATCATTAACTTTTTCCCTTCAAAGGTAAGCTTTATCAGCAAGGAAAATACTAAATGTCTCCCTCCACCTGATGCACTCCAAATCTGAAGTTTGGCTACTTCAGTTGGTTTGTAGCCTGTGCTGGATTAACTTTTTAATCAGTCTGAGGCTGAAAGAGGTCAGATTTCAGAGCTTTGCTATGCCAAACCCTCTTTGCCTAGATGAATTTCTAAATCAAACTGAAACTTCATACTGTCTCATTTCCCCTCTAATGATGTCTTTGCAAATTGATGAGTGTGTTTTTCATGCTTACTCTACGTTGGCCAGTAATTGCTTACATCTTTTAAACTCTGAACTGGTTTAAACTAAAATTTGCCTTCAAGAGGTTTACTGAATTTATCAAAAACTCTTCATTGCCCTCTTCTGGGAGTCCAAGAAAACGCAAGGAACCTGTGCAAACACTACAGACAGCAACGAGAATATGACGTGTGTATTACATGGCCTCATTCACAGAACGATTAGGCTTGAATTCTTCTTGGTATACTGAGATATATGTGTTTCCATTTTGCATGGATACAGCACAGGCACAGCACAATAGGGCATTGTCATGTAACAGGGCAGAGCTCTCAGCCAAAAATACTGCAGTAATGCTTTGCACTTGGAGCCTCAAGCAAAGCCATTGAAGCTGGCAAGAGTAATTTCACTGGCTTGGCTCAGCCTGGTTAGAGATTCCTGTAGGAAGGCTTCAAAGAATTTCACAAGATTTGGTAATTTCTATTAGCTCCATTTACACAGAGAGAAAAAAAGGCAATGGGGGGGGGGGGCCCCCCCCCCGCCACCGGGTAATGTTGTCTCATTAAAGGTCCCACAATGAACGTTGGCACTGAGTTGGAATCCATTATGGAAAACTGGTTCAATGAACATAAAGACTGAGAACAAAAGACTTATGTACTATATTAGTGGGTTGTTTGTAAAGTCCATGTTCTGTTAAAATAAGTCTCTCTGGCTAGCTTTTTAGTAAGGGAGCATAAACTGGTGGGAAAGCTCACAGAAAGGAAAAAGGAGGAAGCAACTGTAGTCTCCGGTCATCCGTGGTCCCACTTCATAGGGTCTGGACAAGTTTTCTTCAGCTCGTCTTTAAATCTCTACTCCTGTCTTCCTCGTGGCGGCTTTCTGAAAGTTTGATTAATGCATATTTATAAAGCATTTTCAGATGAAAGACAAGAAGGCCCAAAACCGTTAAAACCTAAACTAATACAACATCGCAGTGCTATGGTTTCTAAGGCAGCCAATGAAATGAAAGGGAGGGAAGTATGTGAAAAAGTGTTTTTCTGAGGGATTCCGAGACACTTTTGGCTTAACCGTAGGCTTCTGTCAGTTATGTTTTTCTGTGCTGGTCAAAGGCGTTTTTCAGAGCTTGCAGAGGGAAACTCAGTTACTGTGGTCAGACCTGGGTTCAGGTTTTGTTTCCAACATGCTGCATTTGGAAGAAAGGGGAAGAGAAACGGCTCATGATGTATTGTTTGGAAACTATAATTTACTGTAATCAGACAGCTCCCATGAAATGTGAGAAGTCTGCATCAATAAGTCCATTTCTCTTTTGTGTTCTAGGCTCTCCATTCATAAATCAAGTTCGGAAGAAGGCTCTGTAGGTCAGTATATTTCATTTTACTTGATACTTCTATTGAATTCTTAAACAGGTTTTCAGTTTCGCTTGTGCTAGGATGTGAAGAGCTGAGTAAACAGAATGCCAGCAGAAGTCAGCAGCATTTCTGTGCGTGGGGAGGGTGAGACTTAGGAGCTTTAAACGTGAGATGCTGGGGGTCTCAGTGATCTCAGAAGCAGCTCAGCCAGCACTGTCATGTGATAAATGCGCAGCTTTTGACTTGTTATATTGAATTTCAAATTCCTTAATGTTTGATCACTGCTAGCCTATCCATTTGTATTCTGAAAGTTACCACTACCAGTGAATAACTGTGTTTGTGCGTGTCGTGCCAGAGGCTCGTCTTTTGTTTCTGAAATATTTTGCATTCTTAAATATGTATTTGTTTTCTGTTGTCTTTCACTTCTTTAAACTTACATAATTAGTTCAAATTGGTATCCAAACTCATTAGTTAAATTGGTAAAATTCTGGATAGGGTGGTGGGGTTTTTTAGTGATATTTTATTCACGGGAGAGCTGAAGAAAAATTAGAGCAGAGGGGTTGTTTCTTTTTAAAATTTTTCTTTCCACACAGTGCAAAATTAAGCCATTTTTCAAAGAGTCACCAAGCCCAACTCCTGGGCTTCTAAGGCAAGATCCAAAATATCATAGTCACATGCTGAAACTCAGTGGCACAGAACAAACTGCGTTCACTTGAATTTTTGAAAAACAGAGGGATGAAGTAGATCCAAATCAGTAGCATTTCTGCCAGATCGGGCACAGTGTGTTCTCTTGCAGATGGCATCAACTTGGTAGCATGTGTCCTGGTTAATTCAACAGAGCACAATTATATGCCTTCCTTTGATCCAGATCCTGTTACTTTTCTAGAATAAATAATTTACTGCTGGGTCATCAAGCAGTATGCAGATCTGATGTTAATGGACATGTAGTCCCAGCCTTGCACAGTCAGGGCATACAGTGAGCAAGAGTCAGATGTAGCTGAATGTCTCCTGGAATTTCCCATGCCAAGTAGCAGAATGCATGCATGTGTGTATTTATATACACAATGTGTTTATTTTCTATATAGATATGCACGCGTATATAAGCGAGTTCCTTATCTGACTTGTAGCTTTTGCTGCGTAATCGTGGTTCAGCTAAAGAGAATAAAACAACGAAATACTTCAAAAACACTTCCAAACTTGACATGAACAGCTCAACAGATATCAAAATGAATGTAAAATATTTTCTGTTTATAGTTCAAAATATGTAAGTTATTGGCTTATCTCGGTCATCTATAACATTGGCAATTATAAAAGAATGTGCTTTTCTCTGAATTAGCTACATCAGCAAAGTTCTAGTACAGACTAGCTCGAGAAACAAAGAAAATTTGGGATTTTTTTATTCTCATTTTTGTCTTAGAAAATATAATTGATAGCTTCTGTAGTGTTTTCTAACTGATGTTTCTTTTTGAAATTCTTCTTCCCTTTCCCTTCTTTCCCCCTCCCTAATTTTCTCTTAGGGAAAGCAGACTGGAAAAAGAAAAATAAGTTTTTTTGGCAGAATTTCCGAAAGAACCAGAAAGGACTAATGAGGCAGACTTCCAAAGGTAAATGTTTTTAAAGGGCTTTTGAACCTATCCATACAAAATACAAGGATCCAACCTTACGAAAGAGTAAGATTCATTTGCAGCAGCAGTGTGGCAGTTACAGATCTGTGGATCGGGAAGTATCGCTGACTTTGTTCATTGTGACGGGGCTCACAGAAGGATGAGTTGCATTCTGGGAGGTCACAACTCCAAGTTGCTGGGACACCTTCAGTCCTTGTTGCCAGTGATGGCACATGCACAAGATGTGATTAACAGATACTTAAAAATAATATATAAAAATTAATGTTGCTTTTTCTTCTGCTCCTGACTAGATGAGAGAAATTCTTACCTCTTAATTAGAAAGGTGTTTCTCCTTTCTTTGGCATTTGGTTGTGTAGACCTGTTTGCATTAGGCTTTAACCCAGCCTCTCATTGCAGGAAAATACACTACAATGAGTAGTAGAAATGCATCTGGTGAATAGTGAAAATTTAAGGATTGATTCCACTTAAACTGTCAGGTCTCCTTCTCTTAATTCTTCAAAAAAATGCAGCCGTGCATTGCTTTAAATATTTTGCTTCACAAAGAAAATTTCTTTTTCCCGTGTGTATCTGTTAGATCCTTCTGTTGCAAGCAGATGCCTCCCTGCATCACTGTGACTGTGTTCTGATAGATTGTGAAAAATTTTAGGAACCTGCTTAAGAGGTTGAAAAGGGGCTCATTTATACTGTCAGTTAAGTGTAGGTCCTTGTTGGCTCTCAAGTTCTAACTCTCCATGCTGACGTTCCAAGCTCGTGTCATAAGAGGTCCTCGAGCAGGGAAGCCAAATACATCCAGCACTGTGTGCCAGCTCGTAGGTCTACAGCAGAGAGCTAAGAGGGCCCGGCACACTGTTCCTGGAACAGCTTCCCATCCACTCAGCTGGCCAAAGTATTCCTCAGAGCTGAATTCAGGACTTTCCTGGCATTAGCACTTTCTCTTGATTCTTGTCTTTAGGGTCAATAACTGTATCAGTCACTTTTTATTTCTTCTTCTCATATACTGTCTTGATTTCAGTGTCAGAATACACTTGTTTTTTCTAGCCCTCATTTACCTCATATCATTGCTTAGTTACTTCCAAACCATTTAGTCTTTTCAAATCATACTATGAGATTGGTCTGGGGAGGGTCTATTCTGGCCAGCCCGATTTATGTGGTGACCACATTTCAGAGTCCAGCTAAAATCCAATTCCAGTATATACCACTCTGTGTGTGACCTCTTTCACACGGTTGTTTCATTGGTGTGTTTCTCTGCAGGAGAGGATGTTGGGTACGTGGCCAGTGAGATCACGATGAGTGATGAGGAACGGATCCAGCTAATGATGATGGTCAAAGAGAAGATGATCACTATTGAGGAAGCACTTGCTAGGGTATGATAAGTACACACTTCAATTTTTCTGGGAAACATGTTTTATGATGTAGGATATACCAACTCGAAGTTTTCAGTTGCTCACAAAACAGAGAAGGGGGAAAAACTGCCTGTTTATTACTTTCCACTAAGTAGTATAACTTAGATAGGATTTGCATTGTTCATGGAAAAAGTAAGATTTAGCTTAGCCAGAAATAGATGCTTAGTAAGTGGCAAATGAAACGAGTCCTGAAAGTAAACATACTCAGCCATTTTTGGTATTTGACATAAAATCAGAACAGATGTAATTTTTGACAGTTTAGTGACAGACACAAGTGTTTCTTTACAAAATTTTGATGAGCCACAGGAAAAATAACTGTTTGCTCAGGAGCCAAAAGGCCAATGATAAAGTTTCTGTGCCACTCTTCATTTTGTTCCCTTGAGCAAAATAACATGATGGAGCACAGGATGTTCTGTATGGGTACCTGAGGTTCAGAAAACATGAGCTCAGTCATGACTATAGGCTATCATAAGAGAGAAAGTTACATTGTTGTCTGAAGAAAATACTGCTTTACTGGGAATCATAACATGAAAGAAATGCAAAAATTTAAAATCACCAGGGGGGTAATACTGCAATCTCTGCTGTTAAAAAAAATGGTGGGGGAGAAATCTACCTGATCTTTAATATTCACTATATATACTGGTATTGTTTCCCTCTAGTGGTCTGAGCTATTAGTAGCAACTCTTTTTTTTTTTTTTTTTCCGTCTTTTTTAATCATCAGTTCTTGATGATCCTCTCAACAATTTGACTCTGGTAGGGTTGGTTGTAAATATTTAGACTTTTATTGGAAAGTGGAAAAAATGTTCTTTAGTTGTAAAATTATAAAAATCAGTTCCTAGTCTTCACTGCAGATCATTTTCTTTATCAAGGAAATTGGTAGAATATTGTGAGTCTGTCCAGTGTAAACTGTGCCTTTGATGCGGATGTATAATTTATATTTTGCCAATGATAATTTATCAAAATCCAGTATTTACAGATCACTTTCTTTAAAAAATAAATCTCATCATTAAAACTGCCGATTGCAAAATAAATGAGCTTGTTTTAAACAAGTGAGACAGGCAGTGCAAAAAGTCTGATTCTCATCATTCCACAGTGATACTGGGGAAAAAATAATGAAAAGACATTAACTCTTGCTATTTTAATGAAGACTGATAGCTTCTTGTCACTGGAAAATGTGTTTTCTGTCTTTTCAAATTTCAGCTGAAGGAGTACGAAGCCCAGCACAGGCAATCAAGTACTGTAGATACTACAGAGTGGCCTGATGGTTCTTACTCAACATTTGAAGGGTCTTCCAATTGTAATGTAAGTACCTGTCCTTTTGATATAGCTTCCCAGTATCATTGAATATTTAAAGTATTTAATTGCGGTGCAGCAGTATCCTGATTTACTTGGTGATTTATAATAGCAAATCTATCATTTGACCTCATGATGATATGCTCTGTCTACAGCAGGTTTTTAATAGAGATTTTAAATCTTCAGGTTCTTTTATTGTAGACTTAAACTGGATTATTACAGAATTTCTATGTTTTTTTTTAATGCACAGAAAGAGGTGTGTTATGTTTATATATATATGTATATGTATATATTTAGAATTGTTTCACATTACTTCTCAGTCACTGTGAATCATCAGAGTTCCTCAGGCCTTCCCAGCTGTTGTTGATGCATCCTAGCTGAGGGTCTGGCTAAGTCCTAGCTGCCTGCTGGTTTCAAACAGTTCTAACTCTGTGTTTTCTAACTCTCAGACCAGAGTTTGCAGGTTTTGTGAGACCCATAAGTAGTAAGGCAGCTTTCTTCCCATATTTTTACTTCTGAGTTTTGTAGCTTCTCTTGTTTTTATGGGCACCCGTCTTTGTGTCATGCCATACTGAATTAATTAATTTTTCATTCCAAATATCTCCATTTCCACAGAGTAGTTTATTCTACTTCATTTGTCTAATTGAAAGCTCACTGATAAATCTTACAGAAGAACACATTTGGCTGTCAAATCCAAGCTCGTTGTAACCCATATAATTGAATCATAGACTTCTGAGCCCATTGATTTATTTATTTATTTTATTGTCAATGGAATTTCCTGCTAACTGCAGCAGACGGTTAGCTTCTCCTCCCTAAATGAAAAGAGGAATGCTATGTCATTTTATGAGATGTTTAAAATATTTTGTGGTGGAGAAGGATTTTCTTGTTTGTATTAAAAAAAAAAAATGCCCATCTTCAGTTAGATGGGAACAGAGAGGAACTGATGTTGCCTTCTACTCTGTTCTGCTATATCAGAAATGTGCAAAGAATGTAGAAGGAAGAATCCTTGCTCTTCCGCACCGGTTCTTTAGCCGAGTGAAAGTGTCTTGATCTTTTCCTCATTAGTATTTATAGCCTGGACAGTGCCTCCATAAGGCCTTTGACTAAAATACTTAAAGCAGAAAAGCCACAAAACTCTCATTTACTTTAGTAAAATCTCAGAGGTCTACTGAGTTTCACTCTGAAATACTCTGATAATGGTTTGTGCTTGTGTTGAAGTTACCAAAAGCTGTATATATTTCTGAGGACAAAATATGACTCAGTATTTGCTCCCAAATGGAATGACTTGGCACCTCTTCTCTAAAATTATTTTCATAAGCTGTCTTCACTCTTCCAGCCAAGAGCTTTCTTGCATCTCTCTGTTGTTCTGGTGGGATTTGAACCCTCTTCCTGCTAACATCAATGGGTGGATCTGTATTCTGTCGTTCTAAATACCTCTCCAGATTTCTGCCCTTGTTGCTATTTTTTATCCTGGTTGCATTTAACAGAAGCTGTGAAACAGCAAGTGAAGAGCAGATCATATGCAGAAACAAAAGTTCGTGTTAGAACAAATGTCAGCTTGGCTTCTTTCTGGACCAAAAAGCAACTAGGGTTAACTGGGGTGAAAGACTCTGAGCTATAACTGACGTGCAAGAGGGAGGAAAACAAGTAGTGTAAAGTGTCAGATATGTCTAGAGATAGGGTATGTGTTCACCCAGACTGTTTTACCAAAGGACATCTCTATTAATCTAAAATGACCAGCTTTTGACCAGCACAGAGATGATTCTGTGTTCAAGCCCTTCCTTTGCTAAATCAGTTGACTTTCAGTGCCATTTGTGTGATTTGTACTCTGCAGACTTGGAAACTCAGAACTACCACACTCATTTTATACAGTCCAAGGAGCAAAGATGTTTTTCCATATATTAGAAACATTCTGTTAGATAGCCCACTGCCTTCTAGCCCCAGAAAGTAGTTTTAAATATGAGTCACTGAAATTGAAGTTTCTGATTTGAATTAAAACTCCTTGGGCAATGACTCTTCTGATTCTGTTGGCATTTTTTCTAATTTCTGTTTTTTTTTAAGTCTCATGGCCAAATTGTTATTAGGCAATTTCTAATGGAACACTGTGATCGTACTTGATTATTTTGTGAACGTTTTGTACACACAAATGATAAAAGTGAATTGTAGGATACTTGTAGATTGAGGAAATTCAGGACAAGCGTAATCTTAATTCACTTGCTATACATTTGCTTAATAACTTTGGGGATTTAAGAGAGATCAAAGCACTAGTATAATTTTGGGGGGTGGTTTTGTTGTGTTTTTCTTTTCCATTTCTTGTTTTATTTTCTCAGGCAGAGACCTGCTGGTAGTTAGGAGGACTTGGGAGGATGGATCATTATGTTTTTACAGAGAATCTTGGTCTAGTTTTGCCTGATAACAACATTTCAGGACAACAACAACAGCAAAAAAGGTAGAAACTAAGCATTCAGAGAATCTAAAAATACAGGCAGAACATCTGGAGATCTCTAAGTGCTCCATACTTTCAAGTCAGGTCTGCCTAAAACATAAGAACAGCCACCAATGAGATAACCTCTAAAGGGCAAATACCATTAGCTATTGTTTTTCTTTTGTTAAAAAAATAAATAGGAAACTCACACTTTTTTTTTTTAGCTTGTGTAACTGTCATGTGTTTATGACTAACATCCTTGGTGTTGCTACTAAACTCATTTCAAAGATTTAAAGATTCTTTTTCCCAGCTCCTCTTCTTTTAAATTGCTGTGCCAGGGAATGGAAACTTGCATTTCATACCCTTTTAAAATTAAATCCAAGAGATAAACAACAAAGAGTTGAAGGGTCATCTCCTCAGTATCTGAAGGGAGGCAGCCCGATGTAATTTCTGTGCTGTTAATTGTATGTCCTGTTTGCTTGCTGTTATGAAACAAGCAAATAAACAAATAAAAGCCTTGCCAAGCCTGTAGGTGACTTGGTTGTCTGCCACTTCAGAGCAGTTGGTGGGTTTAAACCTCACTGTGAACCTTTTTTTTTTTTTTTTTCTCAACAAAGTTATGTGTATTATTTATTTCATAATGTGGAAATGCAGTTCAAACTGTTTTTCTTCTTAGTCAGATGTATGAAGTCTGAAATACATCATTTTTTAGGAATTGATTTGTGAATATTGATTTTTCATCTCTGTTAAAATGAAGGCTGCTCGCAGTAGCTCTAGACAAGCTTTCATTGCCTTTTGCCAAGTGTTGGGCTGTAAAACAGGTGCAGATTACAAATGAAGCCCTTTCTGGGTTTTAGATAAGGACCTATTTGTCCTCAGGATTCAGAAAGTCCAGAGAAAGAGGATTTCAAAATTACCACATTCTTTCCCATTACTGAGGTGCCTTTTATGCTTCTTAAAGACAGGAGCTCGTTTGATAACTTTAAGGGGCTGAAATTCTTTGTCCATCTTAAACAGAAGCCTGGAAGGGCTGCTCCATCCCCAGAGCTCTGCTTGAAGGACCAGTATTAGGAGAAACCCATAGAAATCCTTTTTTGTGCCCTCTGCTGAAAGGCTGCTAATTGGTACTGGTTGTCATATTTGATGCAGGACTGGGAGAAAGGAGAGAAAAAGGAGGGAGATTGTGACAGAAGTGTGTGTATCATGTGCACGCTGTCACAGAAACAAACCACTAATTAACTTCGCCGACAGCTTCTGTAGATGCAAGTTCAGTGAAGCTGTAATTATCCCTGGACTGAGCTGTTTTGTTGGTCTTGTTGGGCTTGTGCGCTGCAGTTTTGATCATCACATAATGGTCGGCCACGCGAAGCTCATTAGCGCAGGCACCCAGGTAGCAACACATGCCTTCATCTGAGGAGAGCTGCCCTGAGCCCCCCTCCCCTCTACGTACCACCTTATCAGCCTCGTTAGAGAGGCCTTACAATTTATGAACCTGGAGAACAAAAACCACATCTCCCTCCGACAGAATGGCTGGGTGAGGGGAGAGCAGCAGTGCTGCTCCACCTGCCTTCTGGAAGCTTCTTTGGCCGGGTCTGCCAGCACAGCACCTTTACCCATAGGAAACTTGCCCTCCGCTTGTTTTCCCTGAAGCAGTTCTGCAAAACTGGAGGTGAGCAGCGCAGATCTTCATCTACCTTGAGGCCATAACTCTGGAAAGCTTCCAGTCCCGTTTTTGCTCCTTTCCATCTGCTATTGATCTGTCTCATAGCAGACGGCAGCAAATTGAGTCCACGCAGAGATAGGCCTCGTTAGACCAAAATACCCTTTTGTTGTTCCTGGGTTTTGTATTATATCCTGAGGACTTCTTCATTTGTCCAGCCATTAAATGGGGCTAAAAGCTGAATAAGCATTCAGTATTGGTTCTGTATCTACTACCATTGTGAAAACCAAAATAACGGATGAGAAAGGTGTTTGGGTCCTATTCATCTGAGTTGGCGGCATGCTGTAGTTGTTGAATCAGGATTGTATTATCCATGCACCTGCTCCCTTTTTGGCATAAAGCTAACTCTGATAAAAGACCAAGTCTGATAGAGTTATCTCTGACTCATAACAGTTATTACTATGTTGTTTTGTTAAGTGCAACAGTAGAAAGAAAATAAATAATTACAATATAACTTCCATAGCACCAATCGCCTCCGAGTAAATCTAAGTGTAGCTGCAGCAAATCCATATTATTCAGAGTTATACTGTATTTCAGTGATTCAGATTGCTGACGCTTTCTAGATACATCAGTTTTTAAATTGATTTTTATTCTTATTACTGATGGATTTTTGAAGTGGTTAACCATTTGTTAATGTTATCACTGCTAATCATATAGGGCTGTATGTTACAGGAAAAAAAAAAAAAGCCCTTCTTTTTAACTTGTTAGAGCTAAGGTAGAAGTCAATATTCAGAACTGGTGTTAGATGTGAATGGAGACTAGGGTAGGATGAGATTTTGTAATTTAAATAGTAGTGTTTAAACTGAAACAACATGAATACTTTGAGCATTTTGAAAGCTATGCACTGTCAGACCTGGATTTGCTGTTACCAGAGGATCTACCAGTTTTTTAAGTTATTTTTTTCCTTGAAAGGCTTAGGAGTGGCACAGGATGTTCCCAAGTTTCAGTTCTTGGAGATCTTGTTGCTGCCTCCAGGCCCTGTGTGCTCTTTGAAGTAGCAGAGGCAAGCCGATACTCAGTATGCCTGTGAATGAATGCAGAGCATTCAGCTTTGCTGTGAAGAGTCTAGTGACCCAATTTGTGTGAAGATCTCCTGAAAGGCACTAATGCCCCTCATTGTGTTGGATAGTATATTTATTATTCGTTTCCAAGTTTCTGTAATATTCTCAGCACTTATTAATAGTAACGATGAAGAAAGAGCCAATAATAAGACAGCATCCAAATGCAGAATTCCCAGGCTGTATGTACGTCTAGCATGGGGATCTGTCTGGGGTGGCGCTGTCTGTCCTCATTCTCCAGTGATCTCAGTCAGCGGAGGTGTCCAGCACCTCACACTGGATTCTGCATTTTTGTTATGAGCTTCCCCCCCATCTCCGTCCACACATAACAGCAGCGTTTCCCATGGGTGTAGTAAAACAAGAGCATTCATGAGAGAAACACAAATTGCCATTACAGTTTCCAGGGCACTACACAAAGTTTGGAGTTAGATCAGTGCTGTACAGAGTGGAAAGTCACAGATGTGTTTATGTGTTGTTTTGAAGAACGCTCTAAGGTGTTGGTTGGGTTGTTTTGGTTTTCTTTTAACCTATTTGGTCTGAATTTTACCAGAAAAATTTAGAATTTGGAGAATAAATACATTTATTTAGGAATACAACTGTATCACTTCAATAAGTACTACTTACCACGGAAGGCCTGTCCAAGTTGTCTTCGGATACAGTTTAGCTAGGTGTGTGTCTGTTTAGCTGGCAGGACCAAATACAGTCACCACAAGGTTGTTCAAAGAAATCAACAATGGTATAGGCCAAGTACACCTCCTGATCATTGCCAGTAGAAGTTGTTTCTGCACATGCGAAGACTGGATGTAATTAGTCTGTAGGAAGGTCTCTAAGAAAAGTCTTCCTGCTATCATGACAGAGAAGAGAGAGCTTGCGGTAAGGCACAGGTGGTGACTGTGATTAACCACTTCTGTTTTGACTGCATTCAAACAAGCCCCACTGACTAACTTCACCACAAAATGTATGGCCACATATTTCAGGAGGGTGGAAGGTGGGAAGGCAAATTAGTTGAATATTCATTCTAACACCTTATTTTGTCTTGTATACCTTTCGGCCTTTGGGCAGCTGCCTAATTTCTCTGCATATTACCTGAAGGAGGGTGTGAGACCGTGGGTTACATCTTTTTCCTGTGACCATTCTCACTGCATGCATCAGCCAGCAGGAGATGCTGTAATCCATAATGTGGTTTCCCTGCCCCCATCTTTTCAGAGACCAAGCCTATTAAATTGGAACAAAGCCCTGCTCAGTTCAAGAACTAAGAATCTCAAAAGCCATGTGTTTCACTGCCCTATTTGGCAGACCCAGGCTGAATAATCTTTACTTGTGGTACAATAGAAGATTTTAATTGTGCTCCTGTCGTTTACCACTTGCCCCTTTCCCCCCCCCCACCGCTGGTGTTTACTTCTCGCACTTAGGACAGTAGCATTAATAGTTTGATTGTTCAAAAATGCAATAAGACTATAATTTAAATTACCACACCCTTCGCTAAAGGGCTCTCATTGTGTTGTTGTTGTTGTTTTCCCCAAGCAGTCTCTGACACGAATTTCACTGTATTTTATGTATTGCCTTTGCACCACTGGTTTTCTGAAATGCTTGGAGGTTGGTTTCCAGGACCAGTGGTGTACTCCATTCGTTAGTAACAGTCTACACCAAAGAGTGGGGATTCTCCTCACGCCCTCTTAGCCTTGCCAAAACGCGCGATGAAGTAGAGACTACCTTTCCCTTGTGTAGAAAAGTCTGCAGGAGAACTGGAGAGGAATGCTGTATTGTAACAGATACAAAGTAGTGTAATGCAGAGCTACATTCTGCCACATACACCTATGATGAGTGGTACGTGAGCACAGCCGTAATGTCGTTAAAATTAATTATTCTAATCACCAAGAGAAACAGTTCACTGTGAGGAAATGTATCTGGCTTGCAGATGCAAACGTCAGCAATGTGCTTCTCAGAATTATTTAACTAAAACCTGGGAACAGTTAACATCTAGGAATTTGCCTAAGCAGCTATTCTAGTATCAAGACAGACCTCCAGGGGGAATTAAATTATTGTGCTCTTGTTACTTATGACAAATATTTCCCACTAATTTCAGCAAGCAGTGTCGTCACCAGCTAATGTGTAATACATCTTTCACCAAAGTAGCCGTTAGACTCTCCTTTGATTTCCTTGTAAGTAATCACAGGCCAAACCCAGACATGGGCCTGCTTTTTTCTTCAGTTTACCTGGGGGGCTGACACTACTGCTACATGTTTTAGACTCGCACAGTCTTTGCAATTCATGCTCGTGCAGTTAATTTTGGAAGAGGCAAAAAACTTTATTACCACGTGCAATTTTCTCTAAAATTTTGTAACCTCAGAATATGATAAGAATTATCACATCTGAATTTCACAGTTTTCTATAAACAGCCTCTCTAAGGATTAGAGGTTTGTGAAAATTTCTTAGTGAAACCCAAAACCTTCAAAACTGAACTTGCAAGCTCAAAACTTAGATCAGTTTTACTCCCGGCCATGAACTTTAAGGGAATCTGGGATATGTTTCAAGGAAGTCGCTGTCATGTTTCACTTGATGTGGGCTGGTATGTTATTGAAATTGGAGAACACCAGCTGGTTTTATCCGAAGCTTAGAATTTTCCATGGGGTTTTACATCAGAGTTTTGGGGCTGAAGTAATTCAAGGGTAAAATCCCAGCTACAACATGCCAGTAAATCTAGTTTACATGACTGTTAGGGAATAGAAAAGCTGTAAAATTGGTAATACAAAGACGGAGAAAATTGAAGAAAGATGTATGGCCAGGTGGCTATTTAAAATCATCCAGTCATCAAAGGAAGTAGATACTTAGTCCTGCTATGATTTCACTCTGTGACTGATGTAGAGTAAGCCCAGATTAACTATCCATTAAAGGTATTGTTCTGAGTAAGGGGAAATTATATATTCTTGGCTTAAAGAGGGTACTGTTATATTCCTTCGCTACTGCTTCCCACCACTGGATAGCAGTGCTCCTAGTTAGCAGAGGTTTTGCTCCATTTTCGTGTGCTTTGGAAAGAATTGCCCAAATTCTGGATTTGCCTCAAGGTCCAGGATTAGGTACGGTTGACTGTAATTTACTTGAGAATCTTAGAGTCTGTTTCTTAGGAAGGGAGGTTCAGCCTAGGAGGAGAAGTTGGAAGTCACACTACAGTGTTTCATAAAGCCACAACGTGGCCAATTCTAGACCAGGCTGAGATTTCTGAATTAAATATCATTGCCAATTGTTAGTGTTCTTTTTTTTTTTTTTTTTTTTAATAGCACTGCAAAGCAAGAAAAAGAAAAAAAAAAAAAGTAAGTTTGCTAATTTAAAGAACATTAAAGTAGGTTTATTTTTCTGTCAAATTAGCCCTTTATAAAGGGAAATTACATGGGGGGCTTTTGTCAAAAGAATTTAAAAGTGAAAATAAAAAGAGCCTGGTAAAGGGCTTAAGTTATATTTCCTATAGACACAGCCTCCACTCTAGTGGTTGCGTTTGAGGGTCAGTCTTCGTCCTGGCTTTGCACAGATTCTCTGTATTTTTTTCTTTAACTGAAATTCCATAGACAGTAATTAAGGAACTGGAGGCCAGCAAGAGGTCAGCAAGCCTTCGTCAGTGAAAACAGGGATTGTTTGCCATGTACAACACTCCCTTTTTTCCTTGTGGTGAATAGAAGATTTGCTTAGAGCTGATGACTTATGCCTTTCTTGCAAGTTATGCAGCTAGCAAGTAACTGGGGGAATCAATCAGTGAGCAGAAAACAGCTAATTGAGTCCAGCATCACGCTTTTTTTCTTCTTTACATATTCAGCGCTGAAATCAGAGCCAGTTTGGTGTCTGATAATGTAACTCCAGAGAAGAGGCATTTTGTGCACGGGATTCTGAGCGAATGCAATACTTCAGAAGAAGGGTCTAATCCTAAATTTCAGGGTAACGAAGCTGACAGCAGCTGAGCACTTGGGGGGAATTACTCGAAACTGAGCTTTAGGCCTATAAATGCCGAAGCTGGTAAGTCGCTGAGCATGTAGCATGATGTGGAGAGGATGTGCCTCCTGTTTCAGAGAGGGAGAAAGAGAAAAGGCTTTTGTGGTTATTCTTAGGCACAGAACAGCATGTATAGCTTTTCTTAGTTTTTCTCTTCCTTTCCTTGGGCTTTTAAGTTCTTTTCTGTTCTATTTTCCTGTCTCTGACTTTGTCCAGGCATCTTTAATACAAAAAAAAAGTTAGAACGGTTGTTTTTTTTGGCGGATGCAAAGCCTGTTAGAGAGAGAGAAGAAAGGACACGTGTAGCCACGTCTCCTAAAAGGAGCAGCAAAATGTCATTGCATTTGCAGTGAGCTTGTAGTTCTGCAGTGAGCTGGTAAGGGGTGTATGATGTGATATGCCACAGATCTGCATGTGTATTTGTGCCCCACTTTGCTGGATAAGAATTGTCTGATAGCCAAAAATAATTGCAGTTTAGGCTTAAACAGATATTAAGAGATTTTCCAGTTTCTTAGATGAGAGATTTCCTAGAGATTTCAGTTTGGGGCTGAACGATTGCTGGGCATGAAGTGGGTTTTAAAAGTTTAACATCCCTCGAAATGGCTTCATACGGCTCACGTAAAAGTTATGTATGTTTTTGTTTATGGAGCTGAAACAGATGAATCGCTTGTGATACCTTTAACCGCCTGTTGTCCTGATGTTCCTTAAACATCTTCATTAGGACCTGGCCAGCGGGTCTTGCGTATCTTGTGTTTTTTAAGCGCCGCTGCTATAACCCTGTACCGTTTCCAAACATAGTTGTGCTGAAAGCAAGCTACTTACTTCTGGTTTACATTTGGCCTATTAATTCCAAGTACCATAATAAACGATAGCTGTGTGTATGCGTGCGCGTGTGTGTAAAGCACTAATTCAGAGGGCGAGGTTAGGATTGTGGGCTCTTGTTCTTTCTGTGGCATGTGAAAGGAAGGAGCTGGGTGTTTTGCAGCCAGAGCGCCACGCGTGCTGCTTGCCTCCAGAGCAGGCAGCAGTGAAGAGCCTGGGTGAGAAAAGCAGTAGAGAAAGCGAGGAGGATGCCGGGAGCAGAATACTGAAGCGCACGTGTTAATTTCTTGCTTGTTCCTGGATGCGCAGCTTTTCGTTTGGTTTTTGCATGAGGCGGTGAAGAGCGTGTCTTTGGGATGCACAATCCGGGGAGGTGTCCAAGCAGACGGGGTGGTAGGGACAGCAGAGGGAATTGGTCTCTTTTAGATTCAAGACCGTCTTTGCAGTCTTACAGCCACACTCGCTAGCAGCAGAGAGCTGTGTGGCGGGGCTGGGCCTTGGCCTCTCCGCCGTTTCCCAGCCATGCGGTACGTGGTGGCTGCTGTCCTCCGCGTGCAGCCCTGGGTACTTACAGATGCTGTTAATTTAGTCCCCGTTTCCCCGTGGCCCCGCACGCGCTCGTGCAGCGGAGCTCTCCAAGCTGGCGGCCTCGCGCGCCGTGAGAGCAGTGCAGATGTGTCGGGGACGCACTTGCTCCAAGGCGAGCGGGAAGGCGGCTCCGCCCGGCCAGCCCCGCCAAGGGGCCCCGCCGGCCGCGCTGGCTCCCCGGCAGTGCTATCTCTTTAAAGCGAGCGCGATTTTTGTGCGTTGGCTTGGCCAATTTGTTATGGTTTAGGACTGTGGAGCCAGCTGTCTGCAATCTGATGTAATGTTGCCGTGGAAACCAGAAATGAAACACTTAAGCATTCACCACAGAATTACTACATACAGCATTAGCCAAAATAATTAAAAGTTGAGCCATATGGGCCTTTGGATGGAAAAATTTGGAGCGGAGGAGATGGAAGTTCAGTTGTTCCTATTTACAGTACTGCAAATCCATTTGTTTTCCCCTTGGAGCACGCGGAGAGGCCTGCACCCACGGCCGCGGGGCGGCGGAGGGGCCTGGCTGTTCCACCAGCCCTGCGCGCCCGGCCTGGCCCCAGCCTGGCCATCGGCAGGCACGTCGTCCCCTTCTCAATGGGTTTATGCCCTTCGGTAGTGCCACAGTGTGCTGAAACACGTGAAAGGACAGAGAAGGAGAGATGGGGCATGAGGGCCGGCAGCGCTGCAGCCCCTGCTAGGACACTGCTGCCCCAGAGACCTCGAGCCCGGCCTGCTGCGGGTCAGTGGGATCAGGCTGATTTTCCCATCCGAAGTCAGCAGCCACAACCAAAAAAGGCCATTCTGTCGTCTTGAAACCCGGAGAGGAAAAATGGGCCGTATGAGTCAAAACGTCAAAGTTTGATAATTTCCAAATATGTCATTTAGGCCTGGATGCTTTACATTTCTGTTTTCTGTTTAATATTAGCTGCAAAAGAAAACACTGCATGAACTGGAAAATTAAACCCTGTTTTCCGTGTGCCAAAATAGAGTCTTTTGATAATTTCAAGGTGTTTGGTTTTGTTTTTGTTGTTTTTTAAATCATTCGGAAATCAGGAAATGAAACAAAAGTGATCCTCTTTCAAAACAGTTTCATTTTCAAGCAATCAGCATTATTTGACAAAAAAGTTTCCTGACCAGCACCACTGGTGTAGTCACAGATGTTTTTAGGACTTTCTGTGTAACCTTATTAGCCATCCTTTTCCTTTACAAAAGATTTTCCATGCCACTTGCAACCCAGTATGGTAGGAAATAGACTGTTGGAGAGAAGCTCTGACTTAGTTTTTAGTCAGGCTATTATCCGGCGGTTCCTGTTGTTAAATACAGGCTGTTCTCGGCTCTCCCAGCCGAGCATCGGGGCTAGGAAGTGTCTGTCACTGCACATAAAGGACCCTGGCTGCTGGAACAAAGGGTACCAAGAGTCCTGAAATGGCAGGAAATGCCAGCTAGCCTTTTATTAGGATGGTACTTGATGTATTTTGAAATGTGGTAGGGATCCACCATACCACCCACTCAGGTTTGGTGGTAGTACCTTGTATGGAGGCTATTTTGGCAGTTGCTTTTGCTGTGGTAGTAGTGAATGCAAATGTCAGACATTGTAAAAGCTTTTGCTATTGCTGCTGAATCTTTGTGGAGGACACTGAGGGGACAGGTCTGTCTTGGACACCAGTAGTGCAGAAGTCAGGCCAGCTGATTCACAAGGCAACTTTCGTATTCATCAGTGAAATCCTGGGAGCTATTCCCCAAATCATACAGAGCTCACAGTTCTATAAATAGGAGCCTTGCATACCAAGGATGGATGCAAAGTAATGAAGGAAAGCAATTGCTTAGAGTAATTGCATTTAAAATAAATGTATCTGGAGAGCACGCATGATGGTTGCTTGCCAAGATGTGCTTAGTGGCCTAAGAAGTCTTGACTGAACTTCTTGATTACAGTCAATAATCCATTCTTCATCTTATCTAAATATGTCTGAGGTATATCTTGTTGTTTGACATGTCACTAAGTTGTCCCAGCCAGAATCTCTGAATTAATGCTCTTCTTGCTGCTTAATTTATCTTGATATAAACAAGTCTGTTACCCCTCTCTACTGCCTTATTTCTCCTGAAGGAAGATTATTAATTACCTATCCAGTCTGTACCCATAATGAATGCATTCCTGCGGCTCTTGGATGGCAGCATGGTAATTCCTTCTGCCATATGTGGTCCATTTGGTATTCCCTCTTGTTTCGGAATATCAGGAAGTTTGTGGGGCATTGGGAATTGGCAGAAAGCGGCTGGCGTTTGCTCTGGCATGGTTCTGCTGGCTCTGTGAAATGTGTTCCTACCAGGTAGACTTTCAAAGTTGCGCTGATTCCTTCAGGCACTATTTGAGCCTTTGAAGACGTACTCCTGCATATACAACTGCTAATTGGTGTCCTGTCCCGTGGCATCTACTGCTGTTACCACATCCTGATATTTAAGTATGTTTGAAAAGCAGAAAGCGTTTTTATACTTTGGCTGTCTTTTATTCAGTCTCTGGATAAGCAAATACAGCATTTTTGTTGGGGAAGGGGAGAGGGTGAATTTTCTTTTGCTTCCCTTTTTTTGGCTCGCGTCTGTTTGGGATTTTTCTTTTTTCAAAGTTTAATTAAGGAGAAGGAGAAAAAGCATGGGAGCGCTGTGGAAACCCAGATAGCTTCACCGACAGGAAGTCACGTTAAGGTTTTAGAGCCGGCCATTACAAATGCAGGGAATTGGCTGGGACCACGGGCGAAAACAAAGTAAGGTATACAATCTGTACCGCGCTCCAGCTGGAGCCCGCGCGGCGCGCAGGAATGTGCAGCGCACAGTGCCAGGGCTGTCCTGGCCGGGCTGGAGCGTCCTGCCGGCCTCCTCTCCCCTTCCCCCCGCCGCCTCTCGCATTCTGAACTGATTAAAACAGAGGAAGTAGCACATCGAGCGCTGGATCTGGCTCGAAAATCGAAGTCGTCTTCTCGTTCACAAGGAATGGATTGTTTCAGCTTGTTGTGTCACTGCTGCTGGAGAGGGAGAATTTTTTTTTGTCTCTGTAATGTTTGATACTTGAGGGAAAACAGCTGGAACTGAGCATACTGGATCAGATGCAAAACGAAACGGGATGCTGGGGAATATGGACTGCACTGTATATCTGAAAAGGTCAGAGTTTTCCCTTGGTCAGTGTTGGAGGAATGCTGTGTCCATCTTAATTCCAGCCTCGAGAGCCTTCAGGAGGAGTGTAGGGAGCAGGGAGGAGGAAAGAAGTATTTTGTAGCTGTGGCAGTTTCTGAGCAAGGCAGATGAGGTCTCCTCCTTCCTTTTCCTTCCCGTCCCTTTCTTGTGCTGCTGTTTTTAATTTTCTGGGAAGACTGAGGGAAAAAAAAGAGAAGTCGTCAATGACAGAGTTTCAGTTTGGAGAAGCTGTTTATAACCAGGTTTAAACAGCAAGTTCTGAGATGCCAGACAGACCAGTGACTGACCCAAACCACAGGAGCATAACTGGTATGGTAAGAAGAGCCCTGGGAAAGAGCCCTGCCTGAGACGTACCGAGCGAGGACGTGGAAGTAGTTATTACACAATGCATGGGAAGAAAGACAAGGGCAGGAATGCATTTCAATGCCTAGGATCTTACGTTGCACAGATTTAGAAATCAAAATGGTATGTCACGCTTTCAGAAAAAGAAAATGAAAAAAGAAAACCCTCACTAATTTAAATGTTTCTCTCTGACCTGGGCTGAAAATGTAATACCAGTTACAGAGCTGCATTGACACAGCGCAGCAGATGAACTGGGTTAACTTGACTTGAAGGAGCAAGCCGTGGAGCGACTACTTTATTAATATTCCCTTTGTTTCTTTGCCAGTCAAGAGAACAATCCGATGATGAAACAGAGGAGTCGGTGAAGTTTAAGAGGTTGCACAAGCTGGTAAATTCTACTCGCAGAGTCAGGAAGAAACTCATAAGAGTGGAAGAAATGAAAAAACCCAGCACAGAAGGTAAAATCAGTGTGCATATGGTTGGAGTGTATGTGTTAATGCATTTTTCTGTTGAGAGGGGACAGAAAAGGGGCGGGGGTCGGAAGTGTTCTTAGGGGACAGTGGGAAAAGCTGCTTGTCTATGGTGCATGCATTACCCAAGTAATTACATTTTGAGTCTGTAGAAGGAGGACAGTGACAGTCTAGGATGTGGTTACTGCTGATCTCCAAGCGTTCCCAGAGCGGTGCTGGAGAGCCCTTCATTAAGAGATTAGAACTTGGTTTGTTTCGTGCCCCACACTGGAGGGAATGAGACTAGGAGTGACTCCAGCCGGCTGCCCCCCAGGCACTGCAAGGAGGTGAGCAGAGCAGCCGCCACTTTGCTCCCTCCTCCGAGGCCTGGGAGGCAGCTGGGGATGGCACACAGGTGAGGCTCTTACCTAGTTTTGGGAGGGGAGCGGCTAATGGGTAGAGCAGTTGTGCTACATGGCATCATCCTGTGGCAAAACTGCAGAAACTCCATCAGACGTTCTTGTGGGATAGCTGCTACCTCATGTAATGTTAACTGCTGGTTCAGGGGGAGCCTGCTTGCAGTTTGACTCCTGAATGAGCCATGCTGCCAAGAGAGAGGGGGAGTGGGAGAGAGAATGGAGGAGGACAAGGAGGGTGGGGAAACGGGAAGCAGTTCAGCCCCTGGGAATTCCATGCTGCAAAATTAACTCTGGATGACCTGTATCCGTGTGTGAGCACTCAGGCTGTAAGAAGCCTGAGCCTCAGTAGCCTCTCTGTGAAGCCCTGCTTGAGTCCTTACTGGAACTGTGGCTACTTCTCTCTGTCAGTGGCCTTCCCAGGATCAGACACAGTGATTCCGTTTGGCTTTGCAGTGAGCTGAAGTATGTTATGAATCCTTCTGAGTGTATTTAAGGAGAACACGTGCATCTTCTTGGGTATGTGGCAGGAAGCTGTCGGCAGATTTATGCTTGAGCCTGCTTCTCTCATGCACGATGGTCATGTAACCAACTGGAGTGAAAGGCTCAGCCAGCCTAGAGCTCTGGGCAGCTATCTTGGTCTGAAGAGGTTTATTCACCTCACAGGGGAGACAAAGAGAGCATAAAGCTGGGTTATCTTGGAAGTAAAAGCATGTTTTATGGGAAGGGGCAAATAAAACAGGGCTGGTTTTCTCCTGCTCTGAGGGAAGAACGCCAGAGATGCCTTTCCTACCCCCTGGGGGTCTGGGAAAAGCTGCGGGGAGCAATCAGCCAGAGACTGCAGGGATGGGAGCAGCTGCAGGACCAGGCAGCCCAAGGGCGTGCAGGCGCCTTCCTACAGTTTGACCAGGCTGTCTCTTCAGCATGTTAACTGTTTTGTTCTTAAATCCTTTTCTCACAGGGCTTCACTTGCAATTCTATTTCATTTCCTTTTTTATTTTCTCCCTCAGTCTTCCACTTACGTGTCTCAGTTCCTTCCAGGTTTTTTTTTTTTTTCCACCGAGTTTTTCCACCCCTGCTCCCCAACTCATTGAATTAACTCCAAAAAATTCCTTCTTTCTCCATCTCCTGCCCATCTTCTCTGTTTAATGCTAGGCTTTTCTGAGTAATTCATCTGTAATTCAGTTTGTGCTTCATCCAGGATGGTGGAGTTCCTTTGTAGATTGGCTCTTGGTGAATTCTGTAGGGAAAAAAAAAAAAAAAAAAAAAAAAAAAGAAAGAAATAAGTTAAATAACAAGATGGATTACTTCTACTTAAGTAGAAGGCAGCTTGAGGAGTCAATTACACATTAGGAATTGATATCCATCAGTTAGGTCTCCCCATGCCCAAATTTTCATAGGGCAAATTAAAAGTGCTTTATAAATGCTGTTCATCCCCACATCTTATAATGTAGGTCTGTATTCCATTTAAATATGTCAGAGGACTCTGCAAGATCACAGAAGATATTGTGGTCAGATCTGGGGATTGCCATCTGCCCTTCCAAGTTACCTGCAGTTGACTAAATTGTTTCTTGAGCTGTTTGCTGCTATTATTTAACCAGTATATAAACGTAAAGTCACATGAAATCCTAGATGGCTAGGATTTTGAGAGTTGGACTGAGTGAGAAATGTATTTGGTAGAGTAGCATCAGTATAACTTCAGGAAATTCATTGGTGTTCAACAACCTTTGTTAAAGTATAACAGTAGGCTTGGCTTGAAAACCATGAAATTCCCCCCCAAAAAAAAGATTCCTCATAACCCTCCTCAGAAATTTCTTGACAAAGAAGAAAAGCTTTTCCAAATTTCCTTATACATTAACATTGTTTTTCAAGTACCCTACCCCCAGATCTTTCTCCCACATTTCTGCTAGTGAGTCTTTTGTTGCACTAAATATAAATTTTGGTAATCTGACAGTCACTAGAACATGCCAATATCTGAATCCATGTGTATTTTGTGTTAGTCTTCTCTCAGTGAGCTGACTAAGTGAAGGTTCTAATTCCTGGGCACTGCTCTTATATAGCATTTAAAAACATTTAAATCTACATCTGTGTCATTATGGCTTTGTGTCATGGACTGACTCCAAATAACATCTGTTACAATGTTGACACACAATGCATATTTTACAAGCTGTTTGAAAACATATTTACTCAGTGGACTAAAATTGTTTATCAGCACATATTCAGTCCCAGGAGAGAGTCAATTTTCTGTTCAAATTGAGAATTAGAAGAGAAAAAGAGCAAGTTGGACAGTCCAGTGAAAGCGGAGTTAAAATGGGGCTCCAATCTACAGACTTACCCAAGAAAAGTTCTCAGCAGTGAAAGTTGTGTCAGATGTGACCTGCTATCCCTTCACTGTCACAGTGAGTTTTATTTTGGTAAAACAGCGTCTTAGCTTTCAGCAAATAAGTGTCAAATATGTTTTGCCAGTTAAGTGACTGAAGATGAGACAGGAAGCTTGTACAAGGCAACTATTTTTTTTTGTCTTGATTTTTTTCCCTTACTAGTGAATAAATGACTTTAGTAAATCATAGGTATTTTGGTAATGATGTTTCTGATACATACCCATGACTGCCATGAAATTTGTCAAGCAGGACTGAGCAAGATGTGTACTTTCATTTGACTCTTTCCTTGTTACTACATCTAATAATATCTGAGCTTATATTTTGCTCAGTAGAAAGCACTAGCCAAAAACGTTTCTTAAATGATAAATGTGAAAAGGAGTCGCAGTTTCAGGTACTTTTCGCCCTTCACTCCATTCCAGAAAGGAGACCTGGCTATTTTCCCATATCCACTTGTGTTTCAGAAAATTTTCTTCCCTTTCTGTGAAATATGTATTTGGTGAAAACAATGTGTTTCTGTCATTAGCAGGACAGTGTTGAAATTGGCACAACCACAATCTGACCTACTTTGGCTTTTTTTTTTTACTTCGCATCTGTTTGTTAAGTAAATTCTGTATCATTAAAATTGGTTCCTTTTCCCCTGTGGAAATCCCAGCTCTTTTCATTTCAACCTTGAGCTCAACTCTGTAACTTTCTGGGACAAATACTGTTTTCTACTGCAGAAGCATTGGGTGTTTGAAAACTGGACCTAAATGAGAGGTGCATGTGGTTTGGTTTGGTTTTTAATACCTGGGTATACTTCCAACTTACAGTAATTTCATTAGAGCAGAGCATTAGTAGGCCATCGTAGTAGCCAGCATCAGAAGAAGAACATAAGAAACAGATCCCAGTTCCAGCTTTTCAAGGATTTCTAAGTGAGAGCATCTGTGGTCTTATTTAGCAGCGGATGAAAGCGAGAAACTTAAAATAGCAGTTGTTTTATTTACATGCTGTTATATTCTGCTTATTGTTGTCTCATCCCAAAACTCACACTTCACAAATGGAAGTTGCTGATTCAGATGTATCCAGCTGCAAGCACCTTCTGGGCTTCTTGTATCAGGAAGAGCTTTCCTTCCATTTTACGTGGATGATTGTTGATAATTAAAATAAAATTTTTCAGGGAAACATCTTAGAGAGTTATGAACAATGACGTCCTTTGTCCTGCTTTCGTTCCCCTGCAGGTGTGGAAGAGCACTCACTTGACAACTCGCCTATACTGGATGACAGATCGGCACTTTACTCTGGAGTTCACAAGAAGCAATTCTACTTCGATGGCTCCTGTGAGAAGCAGCCAGAGGATGACTCGGACTCACTTACTACTTCTCCCTCATCTAGCAGTCTTGATACGTGGGGAGCCAACCGGAAGCTGGTGAAGACCTTCAGCAAAACTGATAGCCGTGGCCTTATCAAGCCTCCCAAGAAACTTGGGACATTTTTCTCTTATCCAGAAGAGGAGAAGACCCAGAAAGTTTGCCGCTCCTTGACAGATGGGGAAATGAAGAAGAGCCTCGGCTCTCTGAGCCATGGGGTAAGTACAGAAAGCATTTGCTTTTATGACAGCAACAGGCACAAGCACCATCTTCTGGTGTCCCTGGAGGAGATTCAGAGTGTAAGGAAGCAGATCCGATTGAAGAAAATGGATACTAACTATTCCTGTTCCAGAGCTTTTCTTTGCCAGCGCCCTGCTAGGAAAGGAGCATCCCCCACAACTTGCGACCTACAATTACTGCGGCACAAAGTGAAAGGGGGTGGAGGTTGTGGCTTCCCAAACAGAAGGCTACGAGGGCGCACTTCTGTCAGCGAATTCAATATTACCTATGTGGTGGAGAAAAGCCTGTACAGTCACCTGAACCTCTCACAGCTGGTGCGTCCCGTTACTGACAGGACCCTGAGCAAGGCCGACAAGCAGGACCTGAGGAGATGCCTGCTAGAGGAGGATGAGGAAGCCAAGAGGAAGTGGGCTGCCACAGTGGATCGCTGTACTAAAAGGGTTCTCTTGAGAATCCACCAAAAGTCTGTGAGTCAAAGAGTTATCATGAAGGTGGTCTTCCAGTTTCTGTGAGGTTGCAGTCAACACTGTTTCTGGTGTATACTCTTAACTAAAACTCAGCGCTTCCCCTGCTTTCATTGCCATTATAAACTTTTAAGCACTGGAATTCAGCTATACGGGAAGAGTAAGCCATGAGGAGCTTGATGTAATTCCATCAGAGAAGAGTTTTGTTGAGTCTGCAGTTTCTATGTGCACAGAGTAACTCGATGAGAAAGAGCAAATATGACAAAATGCTGTTGTTTTTTTTTTAAAAAAAAAAAATCCCTTAGAGCAGAAATTGAGATGACTGATGAAAAGCTTTGAGACAGTATAAAAATGTTTTTTATGATGCTTTGGAAGTCAGCATTCCCTTAAAGGCACACTGAGAGATATACAAGATTTTCAAAGGATTCGAGCATGCTTAGTCAACTGTGCTCTGTTTCTCTCCTGCCTTCTGTCATTGCCTCATATTGGCCCTTCACAACTGAGTTTGCATCTCACCAGGTTTCCCATCCAGCTCTGTAGTCTCTGTCAACACACAGCTGCAGAAAGACAGCAAGTTTTACGTTATCTAGACACTGCTGCCCCCCTGCTTGCTGCTCACCACCACCAAAAGTGCCCCTTCTGCTCTGTCCCTGGCCACTACTCCTTTCTTGCATGAGGTGAAGGTGTTAACTTCCCTCAGAGCATTGTGGAAAAGGAACAAGGGGTGGCCAAAAAAAGAAATGGTGCTGTACAATGGGAAATTAAGTGATTTGAGCACTCCAGAGACCCAAAGTCTCTTCCTGACTACCCTTCCTGAATACCCAAAACTGATGACCCAGTTTTGACCATTCCTTTCAACATGATGCTGAGTTTCCAGGGAAATTGCCTTTGGGGCCAGCCAGATCTCCAAAGCTGAACCGGTTAGTCTCTTGTCTAGTAGAAAATATAGGTATGTTCCCTCCCTCAGTGGGTGGAAACAGCAGTACACCCATAACATTAAGCAAGATATCCCAGCAAACAATACAGTAAAAACAGCTTTTCTTCTTGAATTACAGGTTTTATTTTGAGAGGCCTCTGCTTCATTTCCCCAGGTGTGAGTTATTCTTAATATAAGAGTCCACAGCCTTGGTCTCCCTGAATAATGTGGGAGCTGACCATATCTTTGTGGTCCACTTTTTGCTCTATGGATTCAAAATAAGTTTGTTTGTTTGTTTGTTTTTTCCTTCTTGGTAACATGAATATTCTCTCTTGGCTGCTTTGCTATTTCTTCTGCATTTACTGCTTGCCCTGCCACTGACATGATACTGTTTGTTTTCATAAACATTGTACTCAGAAGACATTGTTTTCCCATAATGATATTACATAGATAAGAGAAAGCATTTTTGTCCTTCTGAGGGTTGAGCAGTAGGTGGTATCTCAGGCAAAAGAGTATATTCATATGGGCTGGAGATGCTGCATAGTTAAAAATGCTTTCTAAAGCTGTCTTTATAAATACAGATGTCAGAAACAAGCTTTTCAGTTCTTCTAGAAAGTAGTCTTAGTATAGTAATTTTTTTATGAAAACCATCTGGACTAACTTTTGCGCATTCACAGAGATAGTCAGAGAAGAAATGGCATTTGGTTGTTGTTGAGGAACTTCTCAGTTAACTGCTTCTCCAGCCTCATTACAATGAGATAAAAGGTGGACACACACTGCTCTTAGTAGCTTTTTCAACACACTTCTTCCTGAAACCGCAGAAAGCTGGCAACCTTGAGCTAATGCCACTCCTTCTTCCTAGAAACACTTAATGTTTGTTTGCTGCAACCTCAGGGAAATTGCAATGCCTATGTATTCAGTGGAATCGGTCACTATGTCTTGCCTTGCCATTCATTTCTGTCATTTATATTTGTTTCAGTGACCTGGACATGCATGGAATTTTCAAATAGCATCAGTTTTTCTTTTCTCCCAAAATGATAATATTTTTTAATGCATGGCCATTCCATTGAATATCCCTTTCCTCATCCACAGACCTTTTGTTTGGTACAGAATTACCAGGGTCATTACTGGAAATGAAGGCTGAAGATAATGTTATGCATAGGAGAGGTCCATAATGAATAACAATGTCCATAACAATAAAAGTCCTTAATATGGTACATTTATGCCGAAGCTTTTAACCAACAGGCGTTCTGCTGTCTCAGAAGACTGCTAATGGAGGAGCTTTGGCTGGTTTGACAGATGAGTTTGCTCAGAGCAGTTCCAGATGTCCTCCCTTCATTGTTGGATTTACCATACACTGCAGGATTAGTTAGAATGGACTCTTCACAGGAGAACATTACTCATAGCTAAACGTGCTGTGCTTTAAGAACTGATCTTATTCCTTGTGGTTGGTCTCAAATCACAACACTTTTTTGGATGTGTGGGGGGCATAGACAAAGTTGGATTTGAGTTCTGGTAGAGCTGTGATGGGTACAGAAATTGGCATCCAAGCACTGTGTACAGCACCCACCATAAAGCCAGAAAAGAAAACTTCTTAAAAGCAATTAAAGCATATGTTGATTAGTAGTGAATGGGGCAAGAAGAATGTTCACATTAATAGAACTAATTGATTTAATTATTAAGTGGCACAGTTCATAGGGCTTGCTTCATTGGAGTAGAGTGTTGAAGCAGACCACCAGCTGGTTCTCAGGTGGTGGATCTTTGCAGACTCCCAAGTACACAGTCACGGGACTAATTTGGCAATCCGTTGTAGGTCTGATCTGATGCTTAAGGTGTCTTAAGGTGTCTTTGAATTTACTACGACGTGGTTCAGGCCCTAAGAATTTACAGTTTGCAAGTTGCTGATTTTCTCCTGTTTGTCTCAGGTCTAACTCTAAAAAGAATACCTATAACAGGGATATGACTGTCTCAAAACCCCTGCCTAGGGCCCAGAGTTGAAGCTGTGCAAGCAAATTGTAGTGGCCATGTCCTCATTTTCCTGGATTGCCCTGTGAGACTTCTGTCAGGGGCGGGTATTTGAGTGCTGTGTAGCTGGTTGTTCATGCGGCCAAAAAAAAAGTCAAAGGTTTGACCTTTTGTGTTACAAGGCAAAAGCTGGATTCTCTCTGAGCCCCCTAAGTGGCTGGTCTGTTTTCCAAACAATACCAAAGCTTTAGCAGACTCATCTGTTACACAATCTGGTTTTGGCTGTGGAAATGCAACTGTACGGAGTTTAGTTGCCTTCTGCTCTTAGGAGGGAAGCGGTGTCATAGTGCTGATTTTCTTTTTTATGCAGGATGATTATGATAAACTGCACCAGTGCATTCAGCCAAAACTGAGTCACTCAGGTGATTGTGCCACTGCAAATATGACGTACTTTCTCCCAGAAGTAGCAGAGCTGCCATGTGCCACCAGAGGTGTGATGGTAAATACCTAATCTGGAATTGGGGCTTACTGAATCACTGGGGGACACAATGCTGACGGATAGCTGGGTGGCTTTTTCCCTCCTCTTACCAAAGGCTTTCCCCTGCAAGGTAGCATTTCCCTGTATTTCAGTGGAAATGGAGTGCATGCAGCAATTCCCAGAAGGTAGGTTATTCAATGCTTTGCAAGACCGGTGGTTCTCTGCTTCAGTGCTACTGTGGATTAATTTATGAAGGCAGATGGGAGTGCTGAGGTGGAGTTGCCAGCAACCTGGAAAACTTGAAGCATAAGATCAACAGTTTCCTCAGACCAGAAAGTCTTTTTTCTTTTTAAAAAGAAGAGTAGGCAATAGATGACTCAACAGCAGCAGACCTTAGGCCAAGGAGTTGTCTCTGGAAAAGACAAATGACTCAAATTGCTTTTAACAGCATTCTTGGTTTATAATCTCCCATCATTTTATTTGTTTGTTTGTTTCCGTTTTTGCAGATGTGTGTGTTTTCACTGGTGTTCTTCAAATCACAATGTTTCAAGTGAGCTAATCGTTGTGATAGAACTGTTTCCATCCTTTTTTTTGCAGAGAACCTGCAGCTTTGGAGGATTTGACTTGACAAATCGTTCCCTTCATATTGGAAACAATTCTGACCAAATGGTGAGTATAAGACAAGAAGGCACAGGCTTGAAAGAGCAGAAAATGAAATGTACAATAGAGTTATAATAGACTGAAGTATAATTTAGGTCCATAATAGCAGTTTGGGGATCCAAAAAAGTAAAGTATCTGTGTTAACCACAGACTTCCTTAGCTTTGACAATAACATATCCACCCATATCCATGTGTGTATAAGTATTTATACACCATATGTGTAAAGAGGCAGGAACAAGTGATCAAAGCACAGATCTGGGGGCACATCTGTGGACTATTCCTGTGTCTGACTTCCTCAGAGCATCACCCCAGGCAAAACATAGAACTACTATCTTTTCTTGGTAAAACGTTTTGGAATAATGAGGAATCTTTGTTCAATGAGGAAGCTGCAGATTATTTGGGTGGAAGTCATTTTGTAAGAGATACATTATTTCTTTTCTCATTGTATCTACAAATTCTGAAGGAGACCCAATTGTTCTGGGTGCTGCACAATTGAACACAAAGCTTTTTGTCTATAAGATAACTTTTTCTATGTAATGAAGTAACTCCCCTGAGAGTTAATTCCTTTTTGTGTTACTCATGTTGATCCTAGTGTTGCTGTTGGTCAACCTGTGGCTAAAAATAATAGAACAGAAATGAGTCAGAATGTTACATCAAATGAAATTGCCAACATTTTTAATTTTTGTCCATATATTTTTTTTTTCTGTTTCAACATTGGCTCTGATAACTTCTCTGTTAACTTAAAACAAATCTTAATTGTGAAACATTTTACATGCCATCATTTAAACAGCTGTTTTTTGTTGTTGTTAGCAGTGTTTTGTTGTTGTTGTTTTGTTTTAACATTGTAAATTTCCCCTTTATTGGTCAAAACGGTGGATGGATATTTTATTCATCAAATTTCAACTCAGTAAAAAAGCTAAATTCCAAACTTACACTGATTATCCGTAAACATAGCTAATTTGACATGTTTTGTTCAGCTTATGTTTTTAATATTGGAGAGTGTGAATTCTAGATCATAATGGTTTTCGTGCTAACATCGCCTGTCCCACCATGTGAGACAGGTAAAGTGTGCCAGATTAATTAATATATGCAGATCAAGGTGGTTTTTTTTTTTTTTTTTTTTTAAAAAAAAACATTTAAGTTCACTAACTTAATGTTATGGAGGGGGCAAAAAGGCAAAGAGCTGTCCTCATTTTCTACTGCAAGACCAAAAGTTAGCAAAGACATTGTAATCACTTGTAAAGGGGAAAAAATAGAATGGTCAGTAATAAATTGTCAGTTGAACATCAGAGACATTTTTTGGCAGAACATCAGTAAAGCAGTAACCATGCATAAATTTAGGGAAAAAAAAAAAAAAAAAAAAGATACAGCTTTTTACGTAGGATATTTTGTACACTTATTTTACTGTTACTTTGTGTACTTAGGTTTTCCTCTAAAGGATTATTGAACCAAGTCAGAGACCAAATTCAGTAATCAATCTGATTGCTGCCAAGCAGATTTTGGTTATTCTTTGCGTTGTGATTTTTGGTGCATCTGTACAGCAGTGTTGTTAGAACTCTAATAGAGCTGCCTTGCTGTGGTTCCTGAAATGCTGTAGGATGAAGTACTGTGTTTATCATGCAGCTTGGAATATCTGAAAAAGGGCTGAGTCATACAAGTTCTCCAAAATGTTAGCTGGTCCATCGTAATTCTTTGTGTGTGTTTGTGGCAAAAGTAAATGCTAGGTATCCTAAGCTAGTTTGGAAAAGGTTAAATGTGTTCAAAGCAGCTGGCTTTTGTCATCCACTATATGTGGATCAGCTAATTTAGTTCAGCAGCAGCTTATGGCTGTGTTTTAAGAATAGGTGTGCAAGTGCAACCTTCCACCATGGATGATGGATTTAGTAGCTTTTGTTTGCGTTTTTTTAATAAACAATCCACAGTAAAACCGCAAAGACCGTCATCAAGAGAGGTTAGCTGAATGCCTTTCTAAAAATAGAACATAAATTTGAGTAGCCAAATATAGGTAGCTGTGTGCGTGTATGTATATATGTATCTGTCTAGGATTTCAGAAGTACCTTGAGTCCTGTAAAACTGTAGTACTGACCAACATGAGACAAAACTGCTGTTGTATGTCCCATAAGCAGGGCTTAGCCTGAGACTGTTGAGCTCTCTATCAAGTCAAATACTTACCTGAAACTCAAAGGGACAAAGATGCCAACAGACCCCAAAACTATCTACACACAGCACCTACAGAAAAGTTACAAGTCAGGCCTTAAGAGTAAGTTAAGGCAGACTGCTACAGTGGTTTTCAGAAGGTCTCAACAGAGAATTTAAAGCAATAAACAGAACAGCACGCTAGCATCCTGCATCTGCCTGGGTACCTCTGCAGTGACTGCTGGACAGAGAAGAAATTGGATCTATATTTTATAGGTGTAAACCCTGGTTTGTTTTACAGGGCAAAGAAGGAGACTTTGTTTATAAAGAAGTGATCAAATCACCCTCTGCCTCCCGTATATCTCTGGGCAAAAAGGTGAAATCTGTAAAGGAAACCATGAAGAAAAGGATGTCTAAAAAATACAGCAGCTCTCTGTCTGAGCAGGTATGTAAGGTCTCATTGGACTCTGCTTAATAACACAGAAGCGATAATCAATATTGATTACCAGGCTTCAAGGTATCACAAGGCATCTGTAAAGAAATTTTTAACAAGAATATGTGGTGTGGCTTATTCCTATGTTCTTATAAATCCCTCACTGTGAAATGGCTTCTTATAGAAGCACAACCATGAAAATGCATTTTCAGATTTTCATTCAAGTAGCTCATCAGCAGAAGCTTGTGGTTGATGGCACTGCACATCTTCCTCTATATTTCCATCTCTTTATCTATCATCCTTATTTATTAAGGGAACTGTCCTGTGACACAGGGTCACAGTAATATATTTAATCTGCAATTTACACCTTAGTTTAAATTCCCAGCATAACTTCACATACACAGGGCCTGTCTGTTATTACAGAGCTGTTTTCCATCATAGGCTTGCCTTCTGTAGCAGCTCACTGAAACAGACGCACAATGTAGTCAGAGAGGGGCATCCCACAGAACATTTTCCTATTATTTTTTCATTGTGGAATTTCATAGCTCAGTCTTAAAGGCAAACCTGAAGTACATTAATTGTAAATAAGGCTTTGAATTTTAGTGGCCTAGGAACAATTGCTGGCTTTTTCCATAGATACCCCTCCTGGTATACTTTGGGTTCGTTGCTTTGGTGGAGTGTCAAAAATTCTTCGGCGTTTGTTTAGAATTATTGAAACGTGTAATAGTTAACAAAACCGCCGTGAAAGCAGAGCTTTCTCTGGTAAACATCGCCCCCAAGCGGTCTCCTACCAGTCTCTGGATGGCCGGGGATGCTTGCAGCTATAGAAAAATGGACGTGGAAACGGAAATGCTGCCATGCCCTACCAGACAGCATTTTGGCATTAATGCAAAGCGCTGTAGCTTGTAGAAGGAGCTTCAATTAATAAGACTCGAGATAACAACCCCAAAGTGCAAAATACGGAGACAGCACAGCAGGCAGGTACATGAACAGACTTAGGCAATGTACTGTAACATCAGAACTCCTTTCTGGGGGGGACTACTTGCCCTACTGGTTCATAACCAGGGGCAGTGCCATAGTTATGATTACATTTCATTTATAATTAAAGCATTCTAAAGTCTTAACAGTATGATTTGATAGTGAGAAGATGTGTTGGTGTCTTACTGTCCTTAAAGTGCCTCACCAGAAAATCTCCCTCAGGAAGGCATGCACTGAGAACTCAGTGGGTTAGCAGTAGTTCTGCTCTCTAGCTCTCTGCAAGATTGACTAGGCCTCTGAAGTTTTATGCTAGGATGACTTTTTTCTGATGACTGTGCAGCGTGCAAATAATAGGTTTCATCTAAAAGCTTCATGACCACACACCAGCTCAAAACCCTCTTCTTGTATGCAGCTAGAATTCTTTTCTTTTCCAGCTTCTTGGCACAGTCATTTCAGAATATTTTTACCTTCTGTCTTTCTGGCCTGACTCAGACTATGTGCCAATATCTCTGCCTGCATTCAAAGAAAACAAGCAAAAACTATTCTGCCGCAAGTAATCTGCTTTGCTTCAATTGTGCGTCACGGAGGCTGACAGGATTTCAATTTAGGAAAGACCTTTTTGGATTTCCTGTGATGTTTGACTGAATGAAAAGAGAAATTGCTCACCTACTGCATATGTAGCAAAATCATTTTTTTATTATTATTATTTATGCATTTAGGTTTCTGTGTGTTGTATGTATGTATCTTATGCATAGGCTGCATTTTCTAGTTCTTTTTTTTCCTTCAAGGTAAATGAGCAGAAATACTAATAATTCATTGATTTAAAAAAAATTATATAACACTGCTGTGTTTTTGACTTGTATTGTCTGATTTGTTTGTATTCACCTTTATACAAATTCCTGATTCAGAAAGCTGAATTTGGCTTTAGCTTTTTGGCAAGCACTGCTGATAAAACATACTGTGCGTTTTGAAAACCTTGAATTTGGAGTTTTGTGTAATGTTTCTTTCGACTTGCAGTACTAGCTTTCTCAGACAATTATTGATTTCTCCTGTGTTTGCCATCATGCCTAATAAAGTGGGGTGTCAGCCACAGCTGAATATCACTAAATAAGTTGATAAATGTGTTATGCTTTTGTCCTGTCTCTAAAGAGCAGGAAAATACAAGTTCTCTCCTCAGATATGAATGAGCAGCTCCTGTGCTTGTTTACCAAACTGAAATGGTTTAATGCCTTTCAGGAGTCCAGCCCTGGGGTCATGCCAGGTTCTCCGCAATCACCACCACCAGACACTGACTCCCTGGACAAGCCCAAGCTGAAAGCTGGTGGCTCAGTGGAGAGCCTGAGGAGTTCCTTAAGTGGCCAGAGCTCAATGAGTAAGTCCTGTTCTAATTGTGTTGCTCCATTTTTGTGGCTGCAGGAAGCAGAGATCTCCACAGTAAGCAGAATCAGAGAAAGGCAAAACAGAAACAGTGGTTAAAAGTAAAAAAGGGTTAGTCACTAAGGGCTTACAAAGAACTGTAAGCTATTTGGTGCAGAGACTGTCTCTTGCTCAGTGTTTATACAGAGCCCTGAAAAAGTGAAATCCTGCTTTCTGGCTGGGTCTGCTGGTCCTATTATAATGCAAATGATTGGAGTTAGAATCACAGTCCTTCACCTGTAACAATGGAGTGAAAGTGCTTTTTCAATTCCAGATCAAGGACAAGTAGCAAACAAGCACATCTTCACACTAGATTTCTGCTGGGCACTCCTGCTGGGCTTTTTTTTGGTTCCCCTCCAGAGAGACCTTGAGGTTTTCTCATTAACTAGCTAGAGGAGTATTATTTAAAACCTATCTGGTTAAGATTGTCTCCAGCACAAAGCAGAGTTCAAGCAGGATCCAGATGGGGTGAACTTAATTCTGTGAACTACTGATCAATAGAAAATAAGAACATATTGGGCAAAAACACTGAAGAAAAAGCTCAATGCTTCAATAACAAAGTGTGTTCTCAATACAATCTGATTAAAAAAAAAAAAAAAAAAACTATACAAAGTGTCACCATAAAACCAGACTTGTGAATGAGGGCGATTCTGGACCCATCATATAGGATTCAGAGCTCAATTTCCTCACATCACTATGCTTTTTTTGTGGGCAAAACTTTGCACAAAGATGACAATATCACTCCTGTGACTCAGAGGTGAGGCACTAGTTAATCATCATCTCAGTTAAATATCGAGGAGAATAATTTTGTGTAAGAAAGGGCATTTAAGGAGTTCCAACTCCCATGACAATATTTTGTAGAAAAAAAAAAAAAAAAAAAAAAAAAAAAAGCTGTTTCCTATGAAGCTCTGACTGCTTTTTTGGTCTTGCCTCTGCTTACTGACCTTCACAAAGAGATTGTTTTTTTGTGGACTGATATTAAGTCTGTCGCTTACATGTGCTTAGGTGGTCAGACAGTGAGCACAACGGATTCTTCAACCAGCAACAGGGAGAGCGTAAAATCAGAAGATGGTGATGATGAAGAACCTCCTTACAGAGGGCCTTTCTGTGGAAGAGCCAGGGTTCACACTGATTTTACTCCAAGTCCCTATGATACAGACTCTCTGAAGCTCAAGGTACCAGCTATGTTTGTTTTTAAGGGGTCAAATGTGTGTTTTGGCAAAACTCTTACATAGGAGCTCCTTGTATGAACTGTACAATTCTTGGTCTGTTAATAAGGTTGCCTGTGGGTTTTTTAGGCCTTTTAACCTATCTTATTTTGATGCGTTTGAGAGTTGCTCAAATTGTACTCAAAGGTTAGAAAACGCAAGTAAGTATTAGTATTTCCACACATCCAAGGAAAGACACTTGCATTTTTAGGAAAAATAAAAATAAGCCACACTTTCATTTCTCTTTTGTAAGTATTTTGTTTGAAAGACTGGAAAACTACTTTACCTGCTGCAATGAATTAGTCCATCAATGGCATAATTTTCAAAATCTTTGGAAGAGACGTGGTTGCATCTACACACAATGTCCTCTAAAGGCATTTTAGTTGATATAAGTTAATTTGAACTAATACTGAATTAATTGACCATGAGTTGTTACTCCCTCTTAATTTTTCTGGGTATCAGTGTTTATTTCATTTGTGCAGTATTCAGTCCAAACTATTTGCCTTTGTACAGGGCATTCATTACTTAAAATTCCAAGGGCAGCTAATTCCTATTAAAGCAGGTGTAGGTAAGGTAATCTCGATAAGGATACAAAACCTTGTTCATGCTTTTCTTTGTTACGGTCAGATAATTGGTAGAAAAACCAACAGGTTTGCAGAGCTCTTTCTGCACGTGTCTCCTTTCCTTACAAGATCTGATGCAAGAATGTATCCTTTTATGCTGAGCAGTCTGATCTGTTCTTATTTGCACCAGTTTTGGATAGTTGCACTGCTTGGAGACATTTGTACAAAACAGCAGCAATGCATCACTGGGCTATAATCTTTGCAAAAGGTCTCATTAACTTTTTGAAAACTAAAGGGTGTTTTCTGTGCCATGCACTGTGTTCTGTCCATTCTGGGCATATGAAAAACTAAGGAAAAATGATGTGTTTGCTTGAATATCCATCACAAAGCATGCCTAAATGACTTCCTTGCTTCTTTGGTCTGCAGAAAGGTGACATCATTGATATCATCAGCAAACCCCCCATGGGCACTTGGATGGGCCTGTTGAACAACAAAGTTGGCACTTTCAAATTTATCTATGTCGATGTGTTAAATGAAGAGGAAGAAAAGCCAAAGCGGCCCACCAGGAGGCGCCGGAAAAGCAGACCCCCACAGCCCAAGTCAGTTGAGGATCTCTTGGATCGCATCAACTTAAAGGTCTGACTGCATTTTTTCCTCTGTTTTCCCTACAGTTTTGCTTGTGGGAAGGGTATCACCTCTGGAGCTCTTAGTTTAGAAAGTTGCACAGCATATTGATAATCCTAAGGATCATTACCCCACTTAACAGAATTAGGTCTTAGCTGCAAAGTGGAAATAGCTAAGGCCAGGCAGAACTGCCTGTGAGGAAGTGTTGCAGGCTTCTTTGTTGTATTTGTCCAGAGAGTACACTGTAGTCATTATAAATCTTTGTGTGGTCTGCCTACCAGCTAACACTCATCAAAAGCAAGCAAAAGTATAGAAAAATACATATATATATAACAATAGTTACCCTATCTTTACAAAATATTTTTTTTCCATGTCGCTGTTCAGGGAGATGAAGATAAATTGGTGTGGCTGTTGTTCATCGTTTGCAGTACTCTGTTCATACAGAGCTGTGCCATATTATGCGGGTGGGTAGCACGCTGCCCAGACAATTTAATACAGTGCATTCCAAATACAGAAATATGTGCAGTATTCTAGTCTGGCACGGCTACCTCCCTGAACTCTGAGCAATGTTTATACAAGCTGTAGTCCTATAATTTTGCTGTTATAAAGTGGTTTGCATTTGCTAAACTACTGATATTTTTGCTGGTTGTGAAAATCTCCTCTAGGATTTTTATTGCCAAAATAAGTTGAATGAATATGTTGTCTTACAGCTCTTTCCTTTTTCATCTTATGCAGGAGCATATGCCCACTTTTCTGTTCAATGGTTATGAAGATCTGGATACCTTCAAGCTTTTAGAAGAAGAGGATTTAGATGAACTGAACATCCGAGATCCTGAGCACAGAGCTGTTCTCCTCACAGCTGTGGAACTTCTACAGGAATATGATAGTACGTGAGAAGTTTGAGGTTTTCAGTTTCAGCAGAGCTCTGCCAAGAACCTTGTGAACCCCTTAAAGCAGGGAAATAGTTCAAATGGATTTTGATCTTTTTTTTTTTTTTTTCACTAATCTAGTTATTTCCAGGGTCTTCCTATGTAGCAGCATGTAGATTTTTGAGGAATGACTGAAGATTTGCATTTGTTCTGACAGAACTCTTTGTTTCTGTAAGCCCTGCATTCCTAGCCTATTCAGTGATGTCAAACATACATCACCTACCCATTAGAATACTGATGGTTGAGAATAAATCCTGAGGTAACCTACTCAAAATAAGAAGCTGAGGCATGGTGAATAGTCAACAAGACACTTCTAGACTAAAGAGAAGAGATTGAGGTTATCAAGGACAGGAAAAGATCGAAGCTAGAGGTCTGTGGAGAAGGATAATGTGATTTAAGCTTTGTCTGATTTTACCTGCACATGCATATGATGCTTGGACTTACAGGATTGTACAGGTAGCCTCAGATTGTGCATACATCAATGTAGCGATTTTCACAGGAGGGAGAAAATACATTGTTAAGTACAAAGAGTGAAAGATAGTGAACCATCTGTCTAATGAGCAGCAGTGCAACTCTGTCCATTGTCCAGATGGTCTCAGGTGAGTGGTTACACAAATCAGGGAAAGCGGGGTAAGCACTGGCAGTCAAACTGGACAGGGTCTTTGCTGCACAGCAAGATGCTGGGCTGTACCGTCCATGCAGTAGCCAAGAGTCATGGTACAGTAGAATCATTTATATGAAAAGCAAGTATTGCTTGAGACAGAAATTTGAATGCTTTCAGTGCCTACTTGAAGCAACCTAAGACATACTGAATTTCCCCTTCATCCCTAAATTTTGGCAGAAGTTTAGTATCCCACAGATGAGAATTGGTGGAATGAATTGTGGGAGGACTTTCTCAGCTGCTTCTGTGCAAAATCCTACAGTTTAGCTTAAACTGTCATAGCAACAATTTAAACAGCTGCTTATTAAGTGGGAAATGCTTAATTCTGTTATAAAGAGATTTGTGCTTAGCATCTTTGGATTGTGCTTTTTGGCCTGAGCTTTCACTGACATGTATCTTTCTTGTACAGTTCCCAAAGAGGCATCCAGAGTTTCTCTGCCTTTTGCCACCACCCAATAAAACTACGGTTGCAGAATTGGATTCTTTTCACTTATAACAGAGTAGCTTCATGTCACCTAATATGAACTTCTCTTTAATATTTGCAGAGCTATTTAGAATGTTCACTTCCCTGAAGGAATCTTTTTCTTTTTAGGGACCTTCAATTTTGGTCAAGAACTTTTTGATGTGGTGGCTGGAAAGTATAAATTCCGGCTCCGAGTCCGGATGATGAGCAGAGAGAAATGGGGACCAGACAGCTGGAACCTGGGAGGGGCAGCAGCACTTCTTTCCACTCCATAATTACCTTTCATGTGCTGAGAATAGGAATCAGAAGAAACATTTCTGACATTGTATTGCCAGGGTGGAGAGGAATGCACCATAAACTGAGTCCTTGCATCATGAAGTTTATGTGTCTTCAGCTCCAGATTTAGTTTCTTTACAAAACGTGGTTTCTAACTGAATGCTATCAGTATATTCCTGGAATTTGGTTTATGCAGCCTAAACTGAACCACACTCGAGTGTTGGTTCTTTGCACAGATCAAGGAAGGAAGGAGATTTTTAACACCAGTCTCTCCCTTGTCACTTCCCCCTTCCTCAGGAGACATTGCCTAACTTTGCCAGACCCATTCTTGATCCATCCTCATGGTCCCATCTGGAAAATAAGTCAGGGTTAGGATTTTATTCTTTAAAAAAAAAAAAAAAAAAAAAAAAACCTTTATTTGGTTCTCTTAATCTCTTAATGGTTTTTGCTTTAGTTTTGGGTATGTATTTTAATTCTTAGACAAAACTTTGACACCATCATTTTAAATAAATTTTGGTGGTTGTAATTTGTAGGACTTGTCCCCAAGGCAACTGAGGAGTGCACGCAGCTCATTCTGCTTCCATTGTGTACAGCATAGTTCCCTGAGACTTGTGCTGAGGCTGTTGCTTAATCCTGTGCCAAACAGGATGAGTGCTTACAACAGTGTTTACCACTTTGTGATCGCTGTTCCTAATGCTCATTCTTTTTTTAAACACAGATCTGTTATTGTTGTTATACCAGTGAAAATAATTATTTTAGAATTGGAAGATTAATAAGCTCAACTGGACTCTCTGTCTCTGTTTTCACTGTATTCTCATTTCCTCTAGGTAACAGCGACCAGTCAGGATCTCAGGAGAAACTTCTCATTGAAGGCCAAGGCCTTACTGGATGCTCTCCTCGGGATTCTGGCTGCTATGAAAGCAGTGAAAACCTGGAGAATGGTAATTATGTCCGCAACGAGCCTTAAAATCCTTGCAGCCTGTTTTCAGTAGATAACTTAGTATCTTTTTTGCTGCTGTTTGTAGCTTATGTGAACTCCTTCATGTGTGACTTTTTCCCTTGCTCTGGCTGCCTCTTTCCCTCTTCACTTGGGCCATTGGTTTTCATTGCTGCTGTTTCTAATTTATTTATTTGCATTGGTAGAAAACAACTCAGATTTCACAAATCATCTTCTATTTTTTCTGTGATCATAAGGCAACAGGTCCTCTCACTGCCATTCTTTGTCTTGTCTGCTCCCTATCATAGTCTTGCAGCCATGCCTCATACGGCTTGCACTACTTATACTCAGACAGCACTTTGCTAAGGGACCACTGGCAATGGAAAAGTATCTGAACTACACTGGCATTAGGTGAATTGCTGCTAAACTTACACAAAAACTGTTTATAAGGTAAACAGCTATAATGTACTGTGTTTTAGGCTGTTTCTTTGTTATTTTTGTTTTCATTTTGCTCAGGTTGCATGTTGCACTACCATCTGATCAGAGGTGCAGAGATTTAGGATTTTTAGTGTATGAACGAGTGGCTAGCAAGTTAACTTAATTGAAAAGCTTGTGAGAAAATAAGCTGAAACAAAAGCAAGAACTGCTTATGCTCAGCTCCAACTCCCTTGTCTTGCATCAATGAAAGGTGGTGCGCTGAAAATTTACTGAAATGGATGCTGATCGATATTACTCTCCCAGTTCTGAAGAAATCAGATTGTTGTGTTGACTGAGGATTGCTTACTTGAGGGATGCAAACTTGTACACACAAATATTTCATTAGAGATGAAATATTAAAATGGATTAAACTGGCTTGTATTTCGCTTGGTGCTTGGCATTATCAGTCCAAGCTTTTCAGCCTTGTTTTGGCCTCAGACTGGCTAGTTTCATCACTAACATCCAGTATAAACAAGAATCCAAGAACAAAATAAACAGAAACACTGTACGCCCCTTGTAGTAGCCATTTCTCCCATTTAAAATACAAGCTAAAGATCTTTCTCTTGGTATGTGCATTTTCTGTCTGTCTGTCACTCAGAAATAACCATTTATTGAAGAAAATTGCAATTTGCTTTGAAGCTGAATGCCCGAAATTGGCAATATACTAAATTCCTGAAAGCAGAGGGAATTTTCTTCTTGAACATGAATCCTCGTGGAGCAGGCATGCTGGAATGTAATCATAGCTAGATATATGGCATATGTGACAATTTTCTTTCCTTTTTATCTCTAAGTGCCATCATTATGATAGCTACAGCACTGAAGTTAAATTGCTGCCTGTACATTTTCCTTACTTTAACAATATAATAAAATCTTTTGAAAGCAATTGTTACTGCCTGTCTGCTTAGATACTTACTTTTACATTTAAACTATTATTTTTGTCTTGAGTTTTGCAGAATGTGAAATACCACTAATGATTTTTATATTGCTTTTCATCTGTGGCTTGCTGCATTTCTGTATCATTTTTGCTCACAAATGCATTTAGTGCTTGCTTTGAAAACCATTATGAAGAGAACATTCAGTATGGGAGTCATTCAGAGATTTTGTCAAGGCTGGTTAATCTGAAACGTGCTCCACCTTCTCTGCAAGGTTCATGGACAGTAATGGCTTGCATATATATTGTTTACAAAATACATTGAAGGCTCCACTGTTAAAATGAGGATAATCGTTTGTCTAATATAAACATCATAATGTGCAGATCAGCAATAATAAGCTGCTTTTCATAGAGGGGAAAATGAAATTATGAGAAGAAACTGGCCTTCACATTTCCTGGGGAATGGTTTCGCATAACGTTTTAATGGCCAGTATAGGGCCCTGTTTTTGGCTGATATTGCACCTTTTGGCATCAGTTCAAGATTTCAGAGCTCTTACAGTTTGGATAAAAATGGCTTGCCACATATTATGGCAGTGATACAGGTGTATTTCTCTAAGGTACCTCTCTGTATCCCACTGCAGAAATACTTAAGTTTCTCATAGGTATCCACAATGTACTTAGAGGAACAATGTAATTTTAATGCAATTTGCAGAGAGCAAGGACTAAAGTTTGCAACTTATTCAGTGATAAACAGGAAGAAAATAAGAGCAGAAAGCAACCATACAGGATCAGACCATTAGTCTATATAGAGCAGTCCTTGATTTAAAACAGGGCATAGAGAGATGTACTCTCCTTTAGACTTCTGATAACAGTGCAGTTGCTGAGTTCTTCTTGCATGCAGTTGTCTGTCTGAGACACATTTAGAAACCTTATCATAAATCTAGTTCTTTCAGGAAGCAGCCAAAAGCAGATAGTTAGGAGAAGAGTGTAAGAACAGCATAAGCATATTTGACACTTCCCAAGGTGCTCTTGGAGAATTAATCATTTAAGGAGATAAGGATTCCATGAATTTGGTACAGTTTCCTGGCATTCATCCATTTTCCTCAAGCTGTTTCTTTTTATGAATACCCCTGGTCTTCCTTAAAACCTCCACACCTAGCAGTGTCTGTGTATAGACCTCTGACATACTCCTTCTCAAATCCTCTCTTTTCTAATCTGAGTCATTATAAGTCATTCAGTTATAAGTCATTCTTGATCTCTGATAATGCCTGGCTTCTTTGAACCTTTTCCTGTTGTGATGTATACCTTTTTAAGGAGGGATGGGGTGTGAAAGGAATAGGAATTGCATATGCAATGCACAGAGCTGAAGAGAGACAAACCATGACTGTATCAGGTGGGATAATGATGTTCTCTAATTTGTTCAGAACTGAAGCCCAAATTTCCATAGTGCCAACTGAGCATCCAAAGCACTTAAGCATTCAGTACTAATTAGTCAGAAGAGGAAGCAACAAAACAGATGGCCACATTGCCTGATGTTAGGGTGGTTTTCTGCTAGTTTGTAGTCATAAAAAAGCAGTGATGTAAGGATCGTCTCAGGTGCCATCATCTTCATTGTGTCAGTAGAGATGTTTGAAATGCACACAGAAATACTGGCACAGAAAGCAATGCCAAAAAGAAGTTAAAGAAATCTGGGATCTATACAGGCCATTGAATATATTCTGTATCTGCTTTTGAGTTCTTAATTCCCTGAGGGTGATCTTCCACGCAGAAAAGGTAATGAGGGAAACACTCAAAATTTATTGCTGTAGCTCTGGTACCTCTGGAAATATTCCCAAAGAGAATTTTCTTTCTTTTGAGGCAGATGATAACAGAGTATTGAAAGGTTCATTCTGTGTATTCTAACAGCAATAACTATGTCATGAGAGGTGGACACAGCTTTATCTAACAAAAACAGCAGCATAACATTAAACAAAGGGGTAAAGTATGCTTTTAGCTGAACTGAACCTTTTGTATTGAAAATAATATAAACTTTCCATTAATTTTGTGTAAGAATCATCTTGGTTATCTTAGTTTTCACCCAGACACCTATGTCCTTCTGCACATGTTTATATCAGAGATGCTGCTGTAGTTGAACGCACTATGAAAGGCATTAGACTGCTTACCTATACCAGCAAGTCATAAGAATGAATTATTATTAAAATGCTAACATTAAAAAAATGTGTTTTAAACCTTAATAGGTATACACTTTAACCAATGTAGGTTTTCTCTTTTTTCTTTTTTTCTCTTTTATTTTCATTTTCTTTTTTCTTTTTGAGATGGGGAGGGAATGTTACATTTGTAGACATTGTTTATATAGGTCCCCTCTTTATGAAAACAAAAGCATATTTTAAATCTTGTTTTCATGAAATACGCCTTGCCTTGTTAATTTCACAAGAGCATAATGAAATTATACCCCTCAGTCAGGAGGAGGAAAGGAATAGGTAGAAAAGGAGAAATCACAGTGGTAATACTGCTACATTGCTCATGGCAAATCTGTGTAAGAGAAATTATATTCTGAACCCTTGTCCTTTGTACAAAACAGTAGCATTGAAGCATTGAACCCACTGCTTTTTTAAAACAATTTTAAAGGAGAGACCTTAAAGATTACATATTCAGTTACTCATTTAGCAGAAAAAAATGTGTTTTTTTTTTTTTTTCCCGTCACTCTCACCACATTTGTATTTTTTTGTGAATCAGGGCTGGAATGAACTAAAGTTTGCTTTTGCTTTCCCAGATTTTTTCTTCCCTTATTTTTTTGTTTTCTTCTTCCTTTTCCTATTCCCCATTTCTTCTTTTTCTCATCCCCCGGGTTGCTGGACTTTACACAGACATATCCCAAAGAAACAAAATGATGTTTACTAGATACCATTGTAACTTCAGTAAAAGCCCAACATCACACAGCAGTTGCATTTGTCAGAACTTTTCTTTTAGGTGTTGAGGTACCTCAGTGTGCCTTTCTAAAACCAGTGTAAGCCCTGATGAATATTTCAGGCTGAAAAGAAGCTACACGGATTGTGTTAAGTGAGCTGTGACAGCAAGCCCTAGACAATATGGTGAATTGCTGCCCAAGTCAGACGTACTAGCAAATATGAATAATGAACAGAGAACACTCCTTTCCATGCTCACTACATATTGACATTAGTGCCTGGGGCACTAAAAAATGAATGTAATGTTTCTTAAACATGTATTTTTAATGTGGTTGTAAGTTATTTTCAGAAGGCAGTGGTCTCACTCCACAAAAAGGTGCAGGTAGTTAAGTTTTTCTACTACTTCTCGAAGTTACCTGAATACAAGGATGTAGTGAAGGGACCAAGTTCTTGTGTGATGTGTCTTTATTAGCTTTTTGGGAAAATGGTGATATTTAGCTGGAGCTGAACTGTACAGATTTCTGAGAAAGGAGTTCTTGTATACTTGTATTCATCATTGTGGGCACATGTTTGTTTTAGACAGAATAACCTGGCTGGCATACCAGTAAATGTGGCCAACTCCCTTTTGAGGGGGGAGTGTTTTCCATATTTATCTTTAAAGGTAACCTCAGCCTTTTTTGCTAGTTTTCTGACTCCTTTGATTTTAAATTCCTTGAGCAGAGAAAGAGGGAAAGCAAGCTATTTCCCTTTTAGGTTAAGCAGGTGCTTTCTTTGCATAACAGGAATTTTGGAAATAGGATATCCCTAAGGAAAACACACAGTAGATTTATGTCAGCATTCATATTTAAGACGAGCAATGTATATTATTCAAAAACAAAACATTAAGCTTCTTTTAGGATGTTTTGAAGGCAAACTGTATGAAAAGAAAGCATCTATTGCTTAAAAGTACACTAGATTAAACCAGTTTGAATGAAGTTAGCCCAAGTTTTCAGACTTTTAAAACTAAATGATCTTTTAATTGACAGCAATTAATTACCTATTGTTATTGGATTTTGGTAGCATTTAGCCAAAGCTTTTTTCTTCCTTTTCTCCGGAAAAAGAAGTTCCAAGCTTTACCTACCTGTCATTGTTTTTGAAAGTTTACTGTAGGAGGGCATAAGTAGCATTGTCACCCAGAAAAAAAAATAATTATTCAGGATATGCTGTCATTTTGAGAGGTTGTCTGCTCTGAGACGAATTTACTTCAGTCTTGTAAATATATATATATATATCTGCAGCACTGGAGAAATGGCCTTGTATTTCATGCTCATGAATACAGTAATGAGATCAGAATTTTTCTATCAAGCAGATTTGATGGACTTCTACACTGCTTTAAAGTGTTGGTGCATATCTCATAAAAATATAAAATAAAGCTTACAAAGGACATGTGGGTCATATTGGTTCAAGTCCTCAAATCTTAAATCGTTATAATAAAACACCACATTTCTAAGACTTTCCACTCTAATAAAGCATATGGCATGAGAATAACACTAAGATTAGTCACTCTTGAAAATTCCTTTTGTAACAGTCTCAATTCCATAGTGTAAGACCTTTTTCCATAAAACCTTTTGTTCCTAAAAGTAACTTTAGAAAGGGATTGTTGCAACATCAGTCTTCCTGGCACCTTTTTGCTTTCTGATTTACCATTGAAAATAGTTTGCTGTTTACTTAAGTGATGAAATAACACTATTGACATACATAGTAATTAAGAAAAAAAAATGTTGAGCATTCCTCCTGCATTTTTAAAGCAATCTAGTAAACTTCATTAGAAGGTGAACATATTTATCAATATCCTAAAGGAATTGGAAGAGTGGAGAAACATGGCGGAACTTGTGAGTTATATCTGCATGGGGTCAAACCAGTTCATATAACGGGTATAGAATATCAGGTCTAAGTGCAGGATATATTTTCATTTAAAAAGGTTTAAGTGACCTAGACCTCAAAGCTCTGTAAACAGGGGAGTAGACAGGACAGTAATTATTCTAAAAGTATTTTCCATACTTGATAGAAATTATCAGTTCTTCATTAGTAAAGCTGAAACTCAGAAATTCATGTTTAAAATGGTACTGGGTTCCTGTGCATTTAGAGTTAAAAAATAGTATATTATTGTGTTTCAAACTCATTTAGAAGTGATCCCCTATTAGTACACAGAGGATATTTTTTTATGATGAATTGTGATTTATTTGCTTCTAGGTAAAACTCGAAGGACCTGTCATCTGCCCTCAAAATCAGCAAGTGAGCACAGCTTTAAGGACTTCAGCAGAAACCAGCTATCAAATTATCCCACACTCCCACTGACTAAGTCAATAGAAACTCTACAGCAAGGGGAAAAAGAAAGCCGGTTGAGTTGTTCACATCGTGCTCTGAAGAGCTCTGCCAAACCTCCAGTAGTTACGGGCCTGAAGAAGAACCGTAGGAGTTTACCAGTTGCTGTCTGTCGGAGCTATGAAACTCTGGATGGCCCCCAAGGTGTGGATACCTGGCCAAGATCTCACTCCCTGGATGATCTCCAGGGAGAATCCAATACCAGCCTACAGGACACTAGCAAGAAAGATTCTTTTCCTCAGGATTCACTGGATATAGCAAAAAAGGCAACTGGATCCGCCCTGCCACCTCAGCCTCATGGGGGCAGTTGTATGGTAGGTGACTTGATGCCTAAGCAAGGTAAGGGAGCTGCCAGTTCTCACAAGGGAAGAGGTAAGGAGTTGGACTGCTCTGTAATGGAAAGTGCGGGTGGAAAGCCTGTTCCATTCCCCCTGAAAAACTGTGAAGCTCAGGCTGCCTTGGTGACACATCCTGCAACAAGGACACCTCTTGAAATACAGAGTAAGGGCTTTCATGACCTTGCACGGGCTGATTATGCACCAGTCCTCAAGGGCGGTATAGAAGCTGAGCAAAAAGGCACAAACGAGGCAAAAATGCAACCAAAAAATCCCTCTCAGCCACCACCTGTCCCTGCCAAAAAATGCCGGGAACGCCTTTCTAACGGATTATATCATCCTCCCGTGACCACAAGCGGGAACCACTCAAGTCTAGAAGCACCGTGTTTGCCGGTGAAAAAGTCCAGCCCATCCACTCCTGTTGATTTTCATGGAGTACCTGCCCATAGGACATCATCTGAACAGGAGCCCAGTACCCCTCCTAGCCCACTGCCGCCGTGGCTGTCAGAGCTCCCAGAGACTGCTAGCGTTCAGCAGCACGTGATAAAGCTCGGTCCTGCTTCGGCAAGGAAAGTCTCTTGTAGCAGGGGAATGGATCTGGAAATGGTGATAGAAAACAAGTTGCAGTCTGAAGACATTGATCTTACTGAAGAACCATACTCAGACAAGGTAAGTGGAGCAGATTGCTTCAGTCTTTTTATTCTACCAGTGATCCAAGGGCTAGTCTTTTTTTTTTTATCTTATCTGTTGCATTTTTGCAAGTAACTGGTCTAGATAAACCATAAATCATTAAGACTCTAGACATTATATATCTGTGCTCGTCTTTTATATTCAAATATATTTTTATATTTTTTATATTTTATTTATATTTTTATTTTTTATATATTTTATATTCGAATATATTTTTATATTCGGCCTTCTTCCTAAAATAACTGTCTAGATATGTTGTAGAGGGACTGAGGCTATCAGGCCACCAGTACTGTGGTGGCAGCAAGCACAGAAATCTCTTCCTCTGCCACTGTAGGGAAGTGGAGCTGAAGAAGGAAGTCGCAGATTTCCAAGAAAATCTGAATCAATAGCTTAGTGATGAGGACATTTTGGGAAGGAAGGAGTCCTAACTTCCAGTCTGTCCTTTGAGGATTGCTTTTCTTTGGAAGAGTTTTCTTGGAAGAGTCATTGGCTAAAATGCATGAGCAGTGTTAAAAGGAAGAACAGAACATGGTAATTTCCCATATCCCAGAAATACCTTTGTCAGTAAATAAGGCTCATGCATTTCTTGTTTTTCTGGACTATCCTCTTCTGCACCCTTCAGAAGCAGAACTGAGCCAGCAGCTGACTTGCATGAATTTTATGCTTCTGACCCCTTTCAAAAGCTGAGGCAAATTTTGACATGTGGTACATCTCATGCTACAAAGGAGAATGTTACTAAGCTTGTAATAGCCCAAAGCTTTTGGTGCTTAGGATACATTATGATTCAAAACACAGTTGCTGACTGATTCAGAAGTCTTCTGCAATTAAGTGGTGCCTGGGAGTAGGTGGTCTGGAGCAGTCAGGGAGAACTCTGCACCAGCACAGGATAGGTGGTCCAACCGCAGTGTCAGAGTGCATGGGGAGATTCAAGTATGAGTTTACCAGTATCCTGTCCTGGTAGGGAATGTATAGAAATCCTTTTTAAAGAGAACATGGAATAAACATGAACTGAGGAAAGATGAGCAGTCCTCGCATGAAAAACAAATTAAATTAGGATGATGTGGAAAGAGTAAATCAGAATTTAAGAAATGTTTTTTGACGTGAGCTGTGCTGTTACCTGTCTGTCTCTGGTAGACCTTGCCCTGCCACCACTGTTGGAGACTTGCTGGAGATTTGTCACGCAGCCTCCAAAAGCACCGGGAAACAGCTGGGCTGAAGGATCACATCAGTTAACTGATCAAACCAAACCTCATAAAATTATCTAGAAAAACTTATCGTGAAAACCAGTTACTTACTGTTCAGTAGCTTATGGGAGTTGAGTTTCATCAGAAAATGCTAACAACATACCCTTTGGGGACACCCCAGCTCAAGTTAAGCGATAGGATTTTTGCTGTTGGTTTCAGTGAGACTGGAAGTGATCTGAAAGCTCATAAGACGTATGCTGCTATTTGTTAAAGATACTGGTAAAGATACATACTGCTGTTTTTGCACCTCCCCACCGTTATGCAAAGTAAAATTATTTTTGTCAATCTCAAGGAAAAATGTGTCTTGCTCCCATCCCACACTTCTGTTTGCATTGATTGATCTGTACTGATACACTTCTTTCACCTGTCCTCTCCTTTGTGGCTGGCTGGGAACATTCAGCATGGTCGCTGTGGCATTCCTGAGGCTTTGGTACAGAGGTACTCGGAAGACTTAGACCAGCCTGAAAAGGATGTCGCCGCAAACATGGACCAAATCCGGGTAAAGCAGCTGAGGAAGCAGCATCGCATGGCAGTAAGTATTTCCTTAAACCCAAGTTTCTTAATTGTGAGCAGACCTTTTAAAAAGGACTGACTACTGGTAATGGGAGGTAGCTGTCAAGTCCTGGTACAAAAACGTTACCTGTGCTCACCCAGCAAGGATGACATGTAGGGGTACTACAGGGGCAGTAGGTCCCTCCCCCCTGTCCCAAAGGAGGTCATTTAGTAGTTAAAAGGAGAGTGCATAGCCCTTTCTCCTGACCAAATCCCTGGAAAGTCTAAGGAGACTGTCAGCAGGTGTAACAGTGAGTCGCTCACTGAGGATGGTGTGTGTTGAACAGGTTTTGCACCCTTTTTTCCTTTCTCAAAATGTGCCGTTTTGCACTCCTCTCCTTAGAAAAAGCAGGAGGGGGAAACAATCAAAAACCTTCGTGGCTTTTTATAAAAGAGCTTGGTCTGTCTGAGGAGGTAATAGGCAAAATTGATACTCTTTTGCCTGGATCAACCTGGAATGGATCAGCCTGGGAAGAAGTGATACTGGGTATTTTTGAGTGATTTCATACTAATTCAGAATGCTACATGACAATTGCCCAAGCAACTGAATACTGCCCACTGCATCTGCATTGCCAAAATTGTTGCTGTTTCACCTTCTCCGTGGTGATCTTCGCCTTTCTGCCCACAGCCCACACTCCCAACATGCATCCTGTGAGAGGGAGAAGCTGTAAAACCTGCTGTCAAATTCTACCGGCTTAGAAGAATAACAGAAGACGACTTGCAGTAAAACAAGAAGTATGTTTAACGTTAATGTTCTTTCTCTTTTCTTCTCTTCTGCCCAGATTCCAAGTGGAGGGCTCACTGAAATTTGCCGAAAACCTGTCTCCCCAGGACTTATCACTTCTGTATCTGACTGGCTGATTTCCATTGGCCTACCTATGTATTCCAGCCCACTCACAGAAGCAGGATTCAACACACTGAGCAAAGTGCCTTCTCTGTCACAAACTTACCTTCAAGAAGCTGGCATCACAGAGGAAAGGCACATAAGCAAGCTCCTGGCAGCAGCAAGACTCTTCAAACCTCTTGATCCAGAGGCAATTTAACATGCTCCCTAGCATGGCATTGCCTGGTCAGGAACCCATTGCTTCTTCCTGCACCGATATTGCCCTAATTACTTCACATAGCTAAAGGGATCGAGGACGTGGCTCCAAAGGACAGGTAGATATCTTCTTCAAAGGGTATGAAATGTTTCAATTGCTGTCTTTGGCAACTGAAGGAGAAGAGAAGCAACCACCAGGTAACATAGATGTGGTACTTCCCTCCCCCCTCACTCCCTTGTAAAGTATTCTTATTTCATAAAGTGCATAGGGCTGGCCTGGGATCAGACAGTGTCACAGAATTAAGGGACCCTTACATGTTTTCCGTGGAAGTGATGCTAATAATAGGCCCCATTTCTACGTAGAACTCCTTAGGTTGGGGGCCTTCCATACACCTAGATACCTGGAGTCAGTCCTACAGACATTGTGCAAGCCCCAGTAGAAGCTGTTTGGCAAATGCCATTTATTTAGCAGTCTAGAGCTAATCACATACCCCTCCTCCCTGGTCATCTTTGCTGTTGCTTGGTATAGGTCCCAAAATGCCACAAAGCCTTTAGCTAGGCCAAAGTCAATGGACTGGAATTAGTTTACAGTATGGTCCATTTCTGTCACTCCAATGCAATTAACCCAAGGAGAGTCAGAAAGCTTCTTTTAATTTGTACAGAACTGAGGTCATTTTTATAACTGCTTTCTAGCAATCTGCTTTTTATTTGCCTTAAAACAAGCTTTTAAGCAGTTACCTAATGTTCACATACCTGTATTCATGTTTCCCAAGCCTTTTTTCAACCTGTCACTCTTAAGCTGCATTTAGGGTGATATCCAGCTGAAGTAGCTTCTATAAATTGCCTCATCATGACATCTTATGGGTTGTAGAGATGCTTTTACAAATGCAGGGTTATGCTAGGTTTTGGTTGTGAGGCTAACTTCTTGTTCACTATGGTCTGCTTTTACTGTTCTTACTAAACAGTTCCAAGATATACTGCCTTGTATATATGTAACTGCTTTTCATTTTAATCATATTCTGTGTACTGTGTTATATTGTCAATCATTATGCTGCAGCTTTGACTTGGTATCCTGACCATATTGATTCCAAACAGTGGGTTTCTGCAAATGAAAAATCACTCGTGGGAGATAAAATGCATCAAAAAATCAAATTGTATCCCATAGAAATCATGAGATCCAGTAATTTCATTGCATGGACAAAAAAATCTTTTATAGTCTTACGAATTACACTGTGATTTTAAAACAGTTGATATCCTTCATGTCTGAGTGTTAATGTTACCTCTCACTGGAAGACAGCATTGTTCTGGCATACGTGGTGAACCATTTTTTCATGATGTAATAATATTTTTCTCCTAAATCCATGTGAAATGTTCCATTCATATATGTGGCTAATGACAGATTTTATTTTTCTATATGGGTACACATTTATATACCAAATACAGATTATCATGAATAGCATATAACTATTTTTTTTCTTTGGGGTCTATGTATGGTGTATCCTTTAGCTTCTTATAGCACAAATGCTCCACGGAAGACAGAGCAAGCTTTACTCTGGTAGGCAAAGTCAGGTAGAGAAACCTGGGCACAGGCCAGGAAGTGTGACTGTTTCCATTATCAGTTCTGACATCAACTTACTGTATAAAACCAGACAAGTCACTGTACTCTTCGGTGCCTCAGTTGTCCCAGCCTCATATTGAGCTAATAACACTTTCCCTGATGAAATGTTCTCAGATTGATGAATGGAGAGTTGTGCTTACTACACAAGTCCTTACAATATATGGTCCTTACATGGCCAAATTTCAAGTCGGATAACTATGCATTTTACTACAGATGACAATGAATTTGGATCCTGGTGGAACTGATAGGTGTTAGGCTTACTTTCCTAGTTTTAGAGCTGATGGCTGCTGGTATCGCCAGCTTTGCATTCTGTCCCCATCAGGAGTTACACCATCATGTGAAGGCAACTAATTCACTGGTATAACTTGAAAGTGTTTCAGACAAAGCTCCTCCAGATCTTTGGTTGTAATGTTGTCCTCAGTGTATAATTGGTGTGTTCTAATATGGCAGCATCAGGAAACATGCAGCATAGATGTTTCACACAGCTGGTAAAATTGAAAAAAAAAAAAATAAAAAGGACTTTTTAATAATAATGATTTGTCATTTCCTCTCTGAGGTTTACATGGCAACTATCAGTAAGCAGGAGATGAAAAGGGTATTGAGACTTCCTGGGATTACTGGCAGGGGCCAGAACTGAGGAAAAGTAAGTAGACAGCAGCTTCCTTGGAGCAAGGGAGAGCCCAAGCTGGCTATAATGCAATAAAAAAAGTAAACAAATTTCTTATTGTTGTGGGGAAGGCAACTCACATAATAAAGCTCTCCTCCACTCTTTTAATAACAGAAGAAATACAGGAATAAGCCAAACCTGTGTGCCAAACTCTCTTTGTAACTTGTTTTTAAATGATTCTATAGCCCAGGGAAACCGAATCCCACCCATCCAGGACTAGAGTGAGAACTCTGAGGTGTGTGAGTTTTAGTAGTTGCTTTGTTTTCCTTTTTAAGACTGTGCTCTGTGGTCTTACTTGAATTATAATTTTAGTTTATATTTTAATCTGAAAAAGCCTTAAGCTTCTCAGTGTTTGAGCTTCCCTGCTGTGGTTTCAGTGACCCGTGGCATTCCCCAGGCAGGTGAGGCAGTGCGGTGTACAGCCCGTAACACCTCTTACATTTCCTCGCAGCCGTTCAGTGCTCTAAGCAAAAGTTTGCTCTTTGACTCTTGGGAAGCACAGAAGAAACCTGCCGCTGGAATCCTAACCTGCTCTGCTCAGGCTAATGCTGTTAAGTGTCTATCCATTGTACCGTTGTAACCCAAATAGCTATTTAACAATAGAAGCAGCAAGCCCCAAATATTGCAGAATGCCGTCATAACTATGCGCTTCCATCAGTAACCCTCTATTACTACCCAGGTAGTCCTTGGGCTCTTCGAGGAGCCTGGCTTTAAATGCAAACTGGGAGCACGATCAGAAGCATTAAACGTTGTGTTATTCAAACAGGTCATCATCTCTAAGAGCAGCAACAGTGGTCGATTCACCAAGTCACAGCTGTGCAGTTGTACTGTATTATTTTTAGAATAAATAATACTTTTGGTCCAAGATACTTTTATCTTTAATTGACACCCTCTGGGGAATCAAAACTGTCAAGCAAGTTATGTAACAACTAACAAAGTTGCACTTTCTGTATATGAAATCAATATTTAAATAACTTATTTTTCTCCATTTGCTGTTCTTAAATGATGTAAGTAGCTGTAATATACCAGTACTCAATATGTCCTGCAGTTTGCTTCAACCCAAGAAAGCTGTGTATTGTAAAGAAAAAAAACAGAAAAAAACAAAATATGAATGTGTAAAGATTATTGTGCTGTTTCATTTAGCAAAAAAAAAAAAAAAAAAAAAAAGGTTGACAAAAGGGTTTTCCTGTGTATCAAAACTGTCTATAATTATATGTCATATGTTCATAGATAAAAAGTAAATAAATTTCCTTGGTCTCTCTCTTTTTTTGGTTATTCTTAATGTAGCTAAAAGATCTACTTACTAGTGTGGTAGCAATGTGCAGCTATTTAATTTCCTGTCCCAGGCCTCCTCCCTCCAGCTTACCGAGTCCGTGGTTCCTCATGGTGTAAGTGTTCTCCACACATACCTACAGCTGGAAAAAAGGATTTAAAAAAAAATTAAAAGCCCTGATAATCCATGACTAGCAAGAGTCCTAAAAATGCTGTTGAGTGGAACGTGAATCATTACTGTCTGAACCTCCTTGCCATGGTTTCAGTGAACTCAGCAGTTTCATGAACAGTTGTGGACTCTGCAGTTTATCGGTGATAATCTGCTGTTGCCCTTTCTTGTCAAAGCTCAGTGCCCCGAACAGCCCTTGCTATGTTAATGGCTTGAGGAGGTTTGGATCTTTGTCTCTTAGATAGCTTTGATGTCCAGTTACTGGGTTTAGGAAGATCTGGATGAGAGGTCTCTGAATTCTCCCCTTGGGAGCTTTTCCAGGTTGCAATAAAATAATTAAATATTGATAGAACCAGCTCTTGCCTGAAAGAAGGGATTTCAAACCTGGTTTTTGAATGCAGCTCAGTGCCATTGGGCTGGCATAGGTGCCTCGTTGCGGAGAGGGCGGCTGTGACTCCTGAGCAGGTAGGTCATCCCTGCAGTCCGTAAGGAGGTGTCAGTGTCCAGCTGGGAGGGCAAAGCAGCCGTAGGATGTGACTTCCTTCCTGCTGACTTAAGTGACTTCATGCTTATACTTTGGCCTTGTTGCTCTAGTTAAATTTGCTGAGTAATTAATGGGTACAATTAGCAATCTAGCAGTGATACCGAGTCCATTTGGCAACAGTGCACCATACTTGGAAGTTAATCTTGTATGAATCGTTGCCCAAAGTGAAAAGGGTGGACTGTGCCTGCTAACTTTTGCCATTGCTAACTGTGGAAATGACAAAAGGACAAAACAAACAAAAAAATCCATCCTTTGGGTTGCATCCAGGCAGCTGGATCTTCAGTTCCCCTTAAGCAACGCTCCCATCAGAAGTGTACCACGTTGCAAACAGTTTGTGGGAATGAGGCAGCATGCAGTAAAATGTCAAGGATGAACTGTGGATTTTTTTTCCCTCTATTCTTATCTTCGGTTCAGCTGAGGACCAGGCCACTGCTGTGCTTGTGCACCAGAGGGCACTGCTCTGCTGGCAAGGGGAGAGCATTCAAACAGCCTCTAGGGACAGCCGCTGGCTCTAAGACAGGCCGTTTCCAAGAGTCTCTCAAGTAACAAAATAGAAATAAAAACAAAACAAACACTGAACGACATGAAAAGCCAAAGCGCTTGCCATTTCTGCAGCTGGAAGGAGTACTGCTTCCCTTCCAAGACTGCCATGGTCCAGGATTGCTTTGGGAGCAGCTGAAACACAAAGCCCCTATCTGTTGCTCTCAGCATTTTGCTAGTTTGATCCAAATGTGTGCTAACCACCGTGACCGCTGCCAAAAACAACCACAGCCACCCCCCAACACATACGTACCTATCCTCTTAGTCTAAACATTCTCTCTTCATAATGAAGCGTTACATCAGAAAAAGAGATACAGGAGAAACATGTTAAAATTCCCCCTGCTAATACTTCCAGAAAGAAACTTTATGCGTGAGCAGAAGGTTCACGTGTAAACCGCTGCTGCACAGAGGTGTGCTGCCGTTCTGGAGCAGCACAGGCTGCACTCGCGTATTGCCATCTCTCCAGTAAGAGAGAATGCTGGAAAGGAGACCAGAAGGCAGTGGAGCTCACATACGGTAGGTCAGTCTTTCAACTTTTAAAAAAAAAAATACCAAGGCTGCCTAGAAGAACTGCTTAATGTGTCTTTTTTTTTTTTTTTTTAATTATCATCTGTTCCTATGCCCTCATAACAAGACATCTCTTTATTTTGTTAACTAGTCCTAATTTTTTAAAAGCCTCTTGTTCTCAAGTTTCAGATTTCAGATAGCATATTCCTTCTTGTACCCACTCACAGGCCTAGAAGACTAGTGGGGAGGAAGCCTACAGAGAATTGAAATCACCATGGAGAAACTTATTTACCCCCACTATAGCTTGGTCATTTTGGTATTCCCATGCAATGACATTTCTTCATTATATATATGGTTTGTTTGTTTTTTTAAAGTTGCAAAGAGGTTTTTTTGTTTGGTTGGGTTTTTTTGAGTGGGCTTCAAACTTGCACTTCCAACATGGCATAGGCCTCAGTTATTGCGAGGTCAGCTTTCCACCGTGTAGCAGAATATAGCAGGTTCGGAGAGATACGGATTTAGTTCATATCCAATGGTTACGGTGTTCCTTAAAGCACTGAATAGGATCTGTTTCGGGCTTGGTTTTTAACACAGTTTATAGTTATATGAGTCCACTGGTGGACTAAAACTGTGTATTTTGGCCTGTGCAGTGTTTCCAGCTCATATTCTTATAAGGATCAGCAGGACGTATTTGTACTATTTGGTTTATTTCATTAAGTTCTTCCATCTCTTGCTCTACAGCTTTGAAGTATGAGCATCATAGCAGGTGCTTCGAATGTGAAGCAGTGCAGTTCCTGAAGAGCAGAAAAATGGTTCAGATTAATTCAGTTACACAAATAAGCACTCATCTAATTAAATGAGAGGAGAGACTCTCTCCACTCATTAAACCTTTTCCCCTCAAGAGAGACTTTCCTAGCCCCCAAGGGCTGGATTTAGAATATCCCTTGGGACCAATTGCCAGCATCTGAGTTTTCTCCACAGCCTGATGACAAACTGGGAGAGGGTTTCAGGCTGCTTTCTAAAATACATGCGCATCTGAGCCAAATTTGCCTTTTGTCACACCAAAACCCGTGGAATGACTCCAGGCTGCCCAGAATCTTAAGTTTGTTTGTTTGTTTTCTTCTTTTTTTGTGTATTTTAGCAATTTGATCAATTGTCTTGCTTCAGGAGTATGTGAGGTTTCTATAAGAGCCTAGGAGGATTCAAACAAGTTAACATTAAAAGCAATGTCACAAACTCCTGCTTAATACCTGTCAGTGTGAAGACAGGCCTCCCCTGGCGCAGACAAGCGTTTGCAACACACAGTGTTTAACCCAACCACAGATATTTCGTGCCCAGGAAAAAAAACAAACTCATCTCTGCTTGTCTGTATCGATAATAAGCCAAGATTCAGCCTCACACCTTTTTGCAAGCAGCATCTTAGTGTCGTGTGGGCAAGAGGGTCAAGGCCAAGGTCCTGCTGAGGTCTGCTCTCCAGCTCATAATTCAGTGCTTGTTTAGGTGTGTGCGTGAACAAAAGCAGCCCTCTGACCCCTGCTGCACAGCACCACAGGCGTGAAGTGTCACAGGGAAACTGCAGCTGCTGTGATGCAATTTGGTGGATGCCTCGTCCTTGCCTCACAAAAAATACCACATTCAAATGGGAATCAGGGTGAGAAAACAAGTGAAGCAGCCAGAGGCCTTCCAAGCTGGTAGCTGTCTCTGCTCATTTCTTCAGGTGTATCTATTTTGCTGACCACTTTTATAAAGTTCTATGAAGTCAAAGTACCATTTGCAGAGGAGAAATTCAGTTAAATCAGGTAAGTGAGAGAAGCATTCAGGACAGGTGCAGTCGTTAATTCTGAGTAATGTTGCTTTTACTAGGAGCATTTGGTCCTGAGCCACAAACAGCAAGAGACCCTGGAGGGCCAGCAGGTACAGGGGATAGCGGTAGGGTTTCCCAGGCGGCATCTTCTCAATATACACAAAGTACACCTGGATAAATTTTATTTAGAGCGAACTGCAGCAGTCTGTTGGATTGCACCCTGCGGCTTGAGTGAGATTTGCACAGCACTAGAGTGGGAAGCATTTATTTTCTAGTACTTGCTTTCTATCATCTGTTTTTTCTCCTTTGCCTCCCTTATCATACCCTGCAGTGTTCCTTACCTCTGTGCAGCCTTGCTTCTGCTGGTGTATTGGGTTTATGTGGCAAGGTTTTGGTAACAGGGGGCTGCAGGGGTGGTCTCTGTGAGATGAGTTCAGAAACTGCCCCATGTCAGATCAGGGCAGGGACCCACCGCTGTCCAGAGCCACACCAGTAAGTGATGCTGTTTGTGCCTCTGTGAGAGCAGATTTAAGAAAGGGGAAAAAACCTGCTGCACAACAGCAGCTGGGAGAGAGGAGTGAGAAGCAGCCCTGCAGCCCCCCAGGTCAGTGCAGGAGGGCAGGAGGTGCTCCAGGCAGGCAGCAGCAGTTCCCCTGCGGGCTGTGGAGAGGCCCCTGGAGGAGCAGGCTGTCCCCCTGCAGCCCATGGGTCCCACATGGAGCAGATCTCCACGCTGCAGCCCGTGGAGGAGCCTCCAGTGGAGCAGGTGGATGTGGCCTGGAGGAGGCTGCGGCCCATGGAGAGCCCCCGCAGGAGCAGGCCCCGGGCCGGAGCTGCAGCCCGTGGAGAGGAGCCCACACAGGAGCAGGGGTCTGGGGGGAGCTGCCGCCCGTGGGGGACCCGTGCTGGAGCAGTTTGCTCCTGGGGGATGGACCCCGTGGTACGGAGCCCTGTGGGAGCAGGTCTTGGAGAGCTGCTGCCTGTGGGCAGCCCCCGCAGGCTCAGTTTGGGAAGGACGGCATCCCGTGGGAGGGACCCCGCGGGGAGCAGAGGCAGGGAGGGACCGTGAGGGAGCGGCAGAGACCAAGCATCAGGGCCTGACCACAGCCCCTGCGCCCCTGTGCTGCTTGGGGGGAGGAGGTAGAAGAGGGTGGATGGGGGCAAGGTGGTTTTGGTTTGTTTGTTTCTCACTGATCTCGCTTGTTAATAATAGGCAATAAATTTTATTAATCTCCCTATGCTGAGTCTGCTTTGCCTGTGACAATAATTGTTGAGTGATCTCCCTGTCCTTATCTCAACCCTTGAGCCATTTTCATCATATTTTCTTCCCCTTTCCCTTTGAGGAGGGGGACTGAGAGAGCAGTTGTGGTGGAGCTCCGCTGCCCAGCTGGCTAAAACCACCACAGCTGGGGATGTAATGCTGACGAGCTGTGCCTCTGCTCTTCCTTCATGCCCTCTTCAGCTGCAGCTCAATCACACAACCCTGACATCTTCCTGAGCAGCCCAAGCATAAAACAGGAGTATTCCTGACACTTATTTGCTCTGGCCTCATTAGAAAGATGGGAGGAGGGAAAATGGGTGGTCCAGCTCATGGAACAGCTGAGATGGTGGTGAGGATTGCTGGGAGGGAGAGGAGGGAGAGAAGGAAGGGCTGGGTAAAGACACTAGTGGAAAGCTGATAAATGTCATAAAACTAGGAGCAGCATTGCTACCTTCTGGGAATGTAGAGGGTCTCAGAAGTACATTTGTTGTATGTTAGACAAGTCTGTCCATCAATCTAATGAATCAGTTCTAAACCACATTTTTCGAAGAGGAAATACTTAAAAATATGTGAAGAAATTAAGAAAAAAAAAAAAGTTATAGTTTATTTCTAAACACTTGTGAGAAATCCTGGCCATTAATCCCCAAAACAGGCATCACATGGCTCAGGATGATTACTACTGGACAAGACACCGGTAGCCCGTTTTTTCTGAGATGATGAATACACACAAATACTCTTCATTTGTTTCAGTAGAGTTTGTAGATTTGCAGCATTTCTGCAAAACACGCTGTGGGAAAGGACCCCTTGGTAAATCCTGGTGGCAGAAAAGTTTGATTATGCCAATGGACAAAAATGTTTGTTTGTTTGTTTTAACTTTTATTAAGTATTTCTGTTATAAGTTTGGATTCTGCAGTTGAGTATGTTTGCCAGATCTTCATTTGCTTTAGTTATCAAAGAGATAAGTGTCAAACTCTGGTAGAATTAATCAGATCTGAAATCATCTTTAATTAGATTTAATTGAAAATATTTCTATTTCCCTTTTCTCCCTACAAGTCTAAATTCTTTATCAGCATTTGTTGGAGAAGCAGAGACTACCAGAGTAAGTACTAGAGAGTACAGTATGAAAGAAACAAGAGAACTTGCTGAACTCTTAGCATGGCAAGCCGTTCTTTATGTCTGTGCTGTTATGAGCAGGCTGTCACTAGCTCTAAATCACAACAGTGTCTGATTCATCCTTTCTCACACAGAGGAATGGGAATACAAAATAGGTTGTTAGTTTTTCCAGACGTGTAGTTTCTGCTCACTGGCTTGACTTTTAAAGAAAGTAGCAGATGCAAGGTTTGTTGTTGCCATCGTGTTAACTACCTCTAAAGACTGAGGGCTTAATAAATAAATAAAGATGAGATCTCACAAAATTAGCAACCCCGCACTGGTTGCTCATGAGGCAATTAACCAATATATGGTATGAGTACCTCTGAAGGAAAGTCACATAGAAACTCACTTAGTGCCTGTTATCTGCATCCCATGCAAATCTGAAGTTTGCCTCCAGCTCCTCTTCGATCCAAAGTAGAATACAAACAGTAATTGATGCTAGTGTGAGATTCTGAAAATGGAAACTGCTCTGCAAGTGCTGCTGCCATTCATCTCTGTTATGGAAGTGTCAAATATTAGCCCAAAGGCCCTTTTTGCAACTGTCAATCCACGCTTTTAGAAGATACAAAACGTCACACTAAATGTATAAATGGAACAATGAATAAAACCTATATGGATGGGCAAGATTATTAAATATAAGGAAAATGGACTTGAATCTTTATTTGTATTTACAGGCACATTTGCTGTAACTTCTTTCTGTGTCTGTATGCTGAAAAACAATATAGAGTTGATCTGCTGTAGAGTATGTTTTTATCACTTGGCTAATGCTAGCCAGGTGTTGGTAAGGAAAACAATCCGTTATCAAACCAAGTGATTTTATTGGAAATAAGGATATCACTCTTGAGAATTTTCCCAGCAAAAATAGAATAGAGCTTTCCTTCCCCCCTCCCTCACAAAGAAAATTTGTCAGATGCCTGAGCAGGGGCTTACTATGGAGACCAGGACTGCTCTTCTTGGAGGCTGGGACATCTCTTGTGAGTAACCTGCTCTAGTTCTCACCTGAAAGGAAGCAGGCTTGTAAAGCGGGGCACAGGAGAGGAAAATGATCAAACCATTAAGTAAAAGGAAAGTTTAAAAACCATAATTTACTTGGTAAGTCTGTATTGGAATGGAATATGTTTCATCTTGGTTATACTAAAAGAGTTGTTCTTGCAAAACTAAGGTAGAAACTAATAGTGTGCCTTGTCAAATCTTTGTTGCAAAAATGGCCTTTTAAGAGGAAATAGCATATTAGGAATTGGGACTGCTAACTGTGCTTTCCTTTAACATACTGTACTTTAACTGGGGGTGGGGGAGGTATCCAACTGGTTGCCTGGAGAAAGCAAAGAAAATAACTCCTCTTGCTTCAAAGATGTCCCTTCTATCATATGGCCCTTGCTGCCTTCCCTTTCCTTTGCAGCCTACTGACTTGTTACGCTTTTTCACACACCCGCACCCACCCGCTCACCGCCTCCCTCCCAGCTCTGCAGGAGGACACCGCCACTCTCACCAAGCCTGAGCTCAGCTGAAGGCTCTGGTGATCTGGGCAGTGAGGTGAGTGTCCACGCTACCAGCTGAGGCAGGCGCTCTGCCAAAGCTGGGGTGTTTTGTGGGTTGGATCTTATAGCGACCATCTCAGAAATGCTCCTAGAGCAGTGGTAATATGCAGAAAACCACGGGCTCACAAGACATGTAGCCATGGTCTGGAAGTAAGTCAAACAGAAGGGAGAATATCTAGGCAGTTCTGTGCATTTTATTTATTTACTTATTTTATTTTTAAACACAATAAACGGATTTACACCACATTAAGAACAACTGAAATTCCAAGCAAGTAGACACTAAAATTTATATATATATATATGTATTTACCTCCAAAGGCTTCTAAATATGTCAGTATAAGCGACTGTCATCACTAAAACAACCATCATCCCTTAGCGATGGAAAGATCTTCCAATTTGCTGACATTTCCCCCACACACTTCTCAAGTCAAATTTGTGCTGGTGTTTGTCCTGAGCTGGCCAGCAATGTAGCATAACATCAGTTAAATGATTCACTTGGATGATGTTCTCAGTCCGAAGCTGCACTTACAATATATAATTAAAGCCCCTGTGGACTTGTATACAGAGGAGTTTCTTCACATGATAGTTTTACTGGCCAAGTACTGGATTGCCATCTACTGGAGGCTAAAGAAATAAAATCCCATAAACAGATATTACATAGCAGGGGAACTATGTGGTCTGTGCTTTTTTGTTTTTCATTTTCCCTGCTTCTGTACAATTAATCCAAGACTATGATGGCCTATAAAATTATTTTCCTGTTGTGGCAAATATAACTATGATATCCACTATCTTCAAAGTTAGACCACATAAATATTACTTTTATTAAGGCACTTCAAAAATAGTGTAAAAAATATTTCTTCAAAATGAGCATATATAGTCCATTTAGAGCTGGAATTAGTAGATAAGCAGCTAGGAACACATGTTGCCAGGGATTAAATCTTTCTTAGTCCTGAACTTCTGTATTTCTGGTCTGAGTCATAAGAACGGCTATTGGATAGTTAAGGGGTATAACTATAGGCAGATAAAATTGCTATTAGCAGAATTTATGCCAAATACAAATTAAAATTAAATTTCTAAAGCTTTCTACCTCTGTTCAACTCCTTTTGCTTGTTTAATGAATCTGTGTGTTTAAGCCTACTAATATACAGTAATCTCTTGCTGCCTTCCAAAAAAACAGGACAAATGTTCTTAGAAGATAGGAAGTGGAAGAATGAATGCTGGTTGTATGGCTTCCATTCACCCTGCCAAGTCCTCTGCAACTACCCTCGATGATCTGAACACCTTATCTCCACGATGCTCCTCTCAGTCCATGCAGAACCGGACTTTGCATTAAGAAACTGTCCAGGTGGCTAATTGAAAAGAAGAATTAAAAATATGTATTTCTATAGGACTGTGGGCTGCATTGCTAAGGAAATATGGGGCAGATAGCAAACAAGGCCGAGCTGTACAGAAAGAATGGGATTTTGTCTGCGTTGGTTGAGACTGGTTTAATTCATGCCTGCAACACAAAAAAAAATCTGAAAACAAGCAAACAAAAAACCAAACAGATTATTTTTAAAAAGACAGATGAAAAGTATTAAAAGGCTGGCTGTGATTCAAGAAGAATAGACTCCAGCCCCCACAGGTCTTCTGACTCTTTCTGTCCACCTGCCACCTCCCTGCATCTCTTTCATTTTGAAGTCTCTCCTGTGCCAACCCTGTATTTTCATCCCCCTTTTCTCCTCTTGGCTCCCCATGCTTAGCCTGTCATCACATCACCTGTTAGGGTGCCTGTGCCAGCCTATGCCTCCCACCTGAATGCTGTAGCTGTGAGTATGTCACGGAGGACACCGTAGTGGCTCGTTGCTGCCTACACTCAGCTGGTGCAGCTCAAGAAAGACATTTCATGGAACATCCCAGTCAGACCCGGCAGTGTTACAGCCAGTTTGCTGAACAGCTTTGCAAGGTGCCTAGTGGCTGCAGCCACCATTAAGACTCAGTTTATGCTGGACCATTTTCAGTGCAAAATAAAATATCTCATTATTTAACTGTTACACTACAGCAAGTAAAACAAAAAATCACAGAGGGGATATGACCCAGACTTCACCAACGTCCATGATACTAATGAAATGACACCGTGAGTGCTTGATGAGAAAAGTTTTTGTTGCTATTATTATTATTTCCTTTTTTTTTTTTTTTTTTTTTTTTTTTTCTTAATTGGTTGAACTATTTTTCTTAGGGGAGAAAATAACAGTCAGCAGTATAACCAGGGGAGTCCAGCCCCCCAGTGCTGGACACTGCTGGTTATTAGAATGGGGTTTACCATCACATTAATTTCAATTTTTCTTTCTAGAGGAAAATAAATTTATGCTAATCTCATTTACCCTGAAACCAAACCACGTATTAGTTTCATTTTCTGCCTGTCATATAGCACATGCTGTATCTCTCCAGAAACAATCCACCATGCCACCTGACTTTGACTGTACTCCACTTTGTCACAACTCGTGAGATAGAGGCAAATCTTGGTGCTAAGCTTTGCAAGTGGTACAGTTATCCTCCAGGCTCTGAGTCAGGAAAACCGTCTATTGATTTAATGTTCTGTGCAGCAGTTTGGATATTTTTCCATTCTGAAGAAAATATATTTCTTGAAAACAAAGAGAAGCAGCCAAACAGGGTGGATCTGGGGATGTTTCCAGGTCCAGTTCTGAGAGACAGTGGTACAAGAGAGAAAGCAGCTACAGAGATGATGTTATAATTCTTTTGTCCAATAACTGAATGACATCAAAAGAAAATAGCTCTGTGATGCACTGTTGTTCAGTAACTCTTCACATAGCTCTATGCCACGCACTTTAACTTACATCAGGTAGCCCCTACAATAATCAATATTACATGTTAGCCAACCTGAGTCTTGTTTTAGAGCTTTCTGATATCCCTGACTTTGCATCTTGCTGCCATTGGCTGCTTTATATACATCTGAAAATGAGTGTTCAAATTCCCTGTGCCTCGTCTTGAGTCACCTAACCTACAGCTGTGGCGCAGGTTGCAAAACCATTATCCTGGCCATCCAGAGTATGTCTCATAGAAGCTGAAGCCATTATAGACACATCTGGGGAGGAGAGCTCGAAAAGGTGGCAAAGTATTTTTTTCCAATTCTTTCAATATTCTTATTCAGGGACTAAAGATATTCTGCAGTATCACAGAGACCTCCACGGGCTGCCCTGAACTAAGGTCCTGGAAAAGTAACTTCTGCCATGGGCTATTGTGCACCAGCTGAGCCAGTGACCTGCCCTGCCCGTGCTTTTGGCCCGCAGCAGATGGGAGGTAGGCCTGGGGAGCTCGAAGCTCTGCAGGCAAAGGGGTTTCTGCTTTCCAAATTTGAGGTCTGACAGAGTGGTAGCTCACCAGTGCTTCATTCACTTTTTGGTGAAGGAAGGAAAAGAAGACCATCCCTGCAGTGTCCAAAAGACCCCCAGGAGACCATGAAGGAGAGGAAATATATCTGCTGGAGAGCAAAGGGAAAGGGAAGGGTCTGCCACGCTTCTTCTGTGGAGCAACTATGAGCTCGCATTGCTCAGTCCTAAGGTTAGAGAGGTTACAGCGCATACCTTGTCAGCCATTTGGAGCTGGAAAAGGAAGATGCTCTAAGGACTACTGCTGGGTAATGCTTCACCTGCTGAAAAACTCATTTTTTTCTAGGAAGTCTTTTCTTTTATTTCTCTTTTTACTATCATTAAATTCCCATTAGCTTTAAATCCCTTTTCAAAAGCTCCTACTTGGGATTAGATGAGTATTATTTGTTCGTGAGCACCAAGTATATTGAGCCGGAGTTTGAGCCAGCTGTGAGGGCCCGGAGAAGGCTGTCCTGGGTGGCCCACTTGGAGAGGTGATATTCGTGATACCCTTGGGCTGAATTAATGTAACATAGCACCAAACGATTGATTGAAAAGTTTTATTGACGACAGAAGCTATTCTGGTAGAAACTGATCAAGCCTTGTTATCTATAATGGGAGCAGTTTAAACCTTGCTATTTCACAAAGGGCTGAGTGGCCCATAACATATGAGGGGGAGAGAAAAAGACAGAGAGGTAGAAGCAGAGGACAGGCACAGATCATCACGCTGGGCTCCAGCGACATCTCTGGTCCGGTTCTTGGTGTGTCTGCAATGGTGGTGGGTGTGCACACATGGCCCCTCTGAGCTGTGCTACCTATAAGCAAGCCCCCACCTCCAGATCTGGCTTCATGTGCTAATTACTCTGCAAGTGCAGTCTGTGTCCCAGAGCCTTCTTGAGAGGAGGTCAGTGGAAAAGGGTTGTTAATGCTTTTCCTCCCCTGGCTGCCAGAACCACAGGCTCCAAGATGTCTCAGATGATTAACTAAGATAAGAAAGTAGACCCCAGAAAAGTGCTACCCCACCTTCACAGGATCCCCTTTTCTGACTGTATCTTATCTCGTTAGTGTGGTAACATCCTTTTCTGCCGAGTGCCTGAGACATCATTCTTTTTTGGCTTCTCAGTCTCTTATACCAGCATCATTTCTAATTTTAATATGAATCACCTGGAATTCAACCCGATCCTTTTTGCTACCAAACAGTTCTTGGGAAAAGGGAGAAGCTCAGATTTCAGGTGAGCTAAAAGCATGTGTGCTGCCAATACCACAGCTCTGCTGACACAAGGAGGAGTTTGTTAACACACTGTGAGCCAGCAGCATGGCTGTTCTCTCCTGGCTTTCCTTCCCAAACCCCTTCACAAGCCCTCCTGCCCCTTCCCTGTCATTTGTCATTCAGCAGCAAGATGCCCATTCCTACTTCCACTCATGGTTACCTTTCATGGTCTCCTCTCTGGCCATATCCCATGGCTGAGCAGACCTCATCCATAGATCCACACCAAGTTACTTTACATCCTTCAAAGCTCTCTTTAAAGAATCCCTGGTGTCACTGGAGCCTCAATGATGTTTCAGGTGCTGGTGTGGTGAGGCCTCTAGTTCATGTTTTGGTGTTGGCCAAGACCATTCCTCTTGCTGCTCCCCACCCAGAGGCTGTATTCCCCATTTTCGCCTCTCATACCTGGGCTGTGAGTGCTTCAGGGGACCAATCTTTCATCCTTTGGTAGCACAGTGATGAGCCCAGCTGGGTCGTGGTACCAGCTGCCAGGCAACCCAGCAGCACTGGCTCCGATGCCATAGCAAAGCCTGCTCTGAGGCTCTTCTCCTGAGCAAATGGCTCCTAAAGCTTCAGTTGTTCGAACTGAAGGATGGCTGTGTAACTCGCAGTTGAAAATAATCTGTGTAAGCTTGGCTCCAACAAACGCAGGGATTTCTGCTGTTAATGAAGCATGGCAGGGAGCACAGTTTCTTGACAGACTGCAGAGAGGTTTGGGTAATTGCATGATGCTCTGCAGGAACGTGTCTCTCCGTGTGATATATGTTCCTCCTGCTAGAAACCGCTGAGAGGCAAACATCCGAGCTGTCTTCTACCGTGTTTTCAAAGAGATTAATAAACTAATAATGCCTTTCTCTGTGAGGATTAGTGAAAAAAGCAAACCGCTCTTTCAAGTGCATCCTCGTACAGAGGTCATCAGTGGATTCCCACTGATTGCAGTGAAATAGTGGAAACGGTCCCCATCCACCTGTCTTGTGACATTGCAGGGGCACACATTTATGTTAACAGACACAGGTTTGGGGCAAACCCTGCTCTGTGCTAGGGCAAACCAAAATGTGCCCTGGCACAATCAGCAGAGCTGGATTTCTGGTAAGGTAAATGTGGGTCACCACCAAGCAGGGGGGACTTTGTTCTCTCAGTGCAGCTGAGCTAGTAATATTGAATTTAATAACTTTCTTCCTAACATAATAGCTGTGGAGTTTAAGTGTTTACCAATCTCTTACCTACTTAATTAAATAAGGTAGAGGGAGAGGAAAGGGATGATCAGTGCAGCACAGCTTTCATATGAAGAGAGATTAAATAGCTCTTGAGGTTTGAAGGGAGAGACTGAGACAAGATATGGTGAAGGCCAGTGAAGCGATGGTGGCCAGGGAAAATGTGAATGGGAAAGAGTTTGCTCATGGCCTTCGTGAAGCAGTGAATCACTGCCTTTAAATCAGCAAGAGGAAACAATTGTTCATGACAGTGCAGTTAGACTGTGGAGTTCCTTACAGCAGGCTGATTCAGAAGCCAGGAGAAATAAAGGATTGAGAAGCTTCTGGAAGATAGATAGCTTTATTTGTGGCGGATGAAAAAAATGATGGTGTGACTGTAGGCTTGACATCAAGACATACTTAAACCACAGATAGCTGGGAGAGTGTACAGGGGAAATGGTCTCATACTCTCCACAGATTTCCAGTTCAGGGTGCATTTGAAGAAGTGATATGAAGATGAATAAAACTTCAGTCCAATCTAACATAACTGTTCTTAAATTAATGTACTCATAGGCTGGAAGATGCAGCTTGTGCTTTTCTCTTTGTATCTCATTTTTTCCGTAGTCCGGACTAGCGGTAACAAAGTGGGTTTTGCCACAGTGATCAAATGTGAGATCACTTTTCTTCTGGCTGAGAGTGAGCTGCAGTACCTCACACCCCAGTTTAATCGCCCAGGACCCTGGGAGAACTGAAATGCAAGAGGAAAGGTCTTTCCTATTAAAAATAAATAAATAAATAAATGAGCAGCTAACTACTGTGTTACTCCACAGGACTTCCCAAACTTCATCTGATGCCAACAGCAGCAGCTGAGGAATGCTCTCCTGGCTTACGCTCCCTTTTCATGTACAATATATAGAGCTTAGTTTTAATATATAGCCTTAAACAGATGCTGCTTTTCTCCTTCTGTGTGATGATAAAGCTTGTGACAAAGCCAGGAGTACCTGATGAGAAGGACTGGATGCAGAAGGGTCACCACGGAGAGCTGTGGGTAGGCTTGACCACTGTGCAGCCGGTGATGCAGACGTGGCTCGGTCGCTACCTTTGCCCTCCCATCCTCCCCCTCCAGCTTTCCGTTCAGGCCTTTCAAAGCAGGAACCAGAGGAACCATCCCGCTTAGTCCAGACAAATTCCAGACATCTGCTTTCTCCCTGTTATTTCAATCACTAATTTTTCAGGGTTGAAGTGACCACATGAACCAGAGGAACAACAGCGGCAGCATCGGCCAGGCCCCTGTTGCCTGCCCCGGGAGGAGGCCAGAGGCTGCCTGGCCGAGCCTCCCCCTGGCCCGCCAGCCCAGCACGCACCCCTCAGCTCTGCTTTCACCACTGTCCGCAGCAAGCTAACGGCTCCTCACAGCCCATAAAGTCCCGTTCGCCATCCACAGCGTGAAGTCTACTCCCAGCCATTGTTTTCTTCTGCTGGAAAGTGAGTAGAAATCCTTCTGTCAGTGCCATGTTGTTTTTCCAGGAACAGGGCCTGTCGTGATTATGTGCGCACGAGAAAACTTTCCGAGCTTGAGCAATCCATCTGGCACGAGCGTGCAGTGCTCCAAGGTCTGCTTCTGCAACACAGCACCAAGGCCGATTTCATCGTGTTACTCACCCAGCAGCAGCACCGCTCTGCTTGGACCTGAGGCGCTGGCCGGTCGCAAGCCTCGTGGTTATTGTAACTCTGTTTGCTTGACCTTTTTGGTGGTCCAGGTCCCTCGGGGAGCTGAAGAATGCCTCTTCCCCCCTGTCACCTCTGAAAGGAAGTGTGGCTAGGGCCAAGGGTTAAGGTAAATATCAGGATTCATCTTCACAGGGAAGGCACTGCCTCTTACCGACTAGCTGATGAGAAACTGATTTTTAAATAGAGACTGAATTTGGTGGGAAAGGAGGAAATGAATCTGGCTTCTGCTTACCGCTTCTATTATCGTTAAACATCTCCTTCTCTTTTTTTCTTTTTGTTAGCTGTGAGATTTCTTTATAGACAAATAAATCAGTAAATCCATAGAACAAAGTCAAAAACTTGCATTTAGGCTCAGATTCAAGTTTTCCCCAAATTGTGGGGATTCGAGTCATGTCATACTGATTCAAGCAGGATAAAATAAAGAAGTTGAAAAAGTTATATCCTGATAGAAAGCTTTCAAAGTCCAGCAGAGCTCTGTCTTCCAAGCAGATCATTTGAAGGTACATATTTTGTATTTAATACCATTACTTGCTGCAATTCCTATTACCGTAGACAAAGCATTGCACAAGTTTGAATAAGTCTCCAAATAATGTTTCTAAAAAACTGTTTACTGCCAGAACGTTATTTTTTTAACCTCTTGAGCCAAACTTTCTCAAACTCCACAGCATCTGGGGAGGAAATTACTGCTCAAATTGCCAGTGTCAGGACACATGCCAGACAAACTTTTCTGTAGCGGTGATATCTCACTCACTGCTGTCTGAATTACACACTTGTGCCTTGGACTCCTGCACTCTTCAGCATTCAGGAAAGCACTGGTCAAAGCTGAGCTGGTGCAGCAATTTTTGGGGAAGCTTGGTCACAGCTGACTTTGACTCCCATCAGCTGGATTACTCCTGCATGGCAGGGTCAGAAAGAGGAGAAAAGCCAGAAGGAAGCTTGGATCAAACATTCTATAAAGCTGCAACACTTACAGACAAGTCATATGGAAATAAAGACTAAATACATAAAAATTATGATATGATACCTGAGATCATATCACATCACTTGGAGTTTGAAAGACCTCCACACAAACCATAAACTTGATAGCCCAGAATTATTGAATCATAACACACTACCATAAGAATCAAATCTCTGTTTTAATTATCTTTATCTCACAAGATCTTGGCAAAAGTTTACTATGTATTATTTTTAAATATCCAATATCACTGAGTTTTTAGTATGACAAAGATGATCTAAATGTACTTAGAGGTTATTTATGCTCACCCCAACAATGAGCTTCCAGGTTGATGTTCCCAAATTTGGAACACTTCCCCCTCCAGGCAAGGCTGCTTTTAGCTAGAAATACTTTTGAAACTATTTGAAATTTCCCAATTAACACTTCTGGGATCCTGTCAACCACTGTTAAGGAAGACATCTGTGTCCAGATAAAAGGTGTTCACAGATTCACTGTGAGCGAGGTGCAATCCCCAGAGCAGCTTTACCAGCAAGCTCCGTGAGCCAAAGCAGACTGTGAAAATGATGCCTCTGCTACTGCAAAGGGTGAGAGGGAAAGCGGGTGGCCAAATGCAGGCACTGGCTCTGGAGGTCAGGTGGGACTCCAGTAGAGCCTCCAGCGCAATTAATAGGAAGAAAGATAACATTTAAATTCCACAAGACATATATTTGCTAGATTTAACTCAGCTCAGGGAGTTGTGGCAAGCAGCTGTGTTTTCAAAATCCACTTTTATGGCATGAAACTGCTTTGCAATCTAAAGGCAGGGGAGGGAGCTGAGGTTTGGTTTGAGCAGAAAGTTAGCTAAGAGAAATTTAGTCTGAAATGTTAACTAAAACATGATAACCTTTCTTCCTGTACCGCCATATAAACATGTATGGTATGGCTCCGTCCCAGCCTCTGAGGTTAAGAGCTCCAACTCCATCTCTACTCTGAAAAGATGTTCTGTAAAAATACACATCCACATTTATCGGTCTCAGTCACTCAAACCTCAGATTTGTTCATATAAAAATAAATATATATATGTTTTTCAGCATATTTTCATATTTTCAGCAGTATTTTCCTGCTGCCAGTACTTAAACTGCACCTGGCTCACAAATCATCTCTCGTACACTTCAGCTGCACCTTAACCATGCCTGCAAGGCATCTTGCTGGGTCGGGATTATGGATGAGGCAGTAGGTGCCAGGAAGTACACAGCTCGTCTTTCACATCCCTGAGAGGGTGTGCAGGGCTGGCAGCCTCATAAAACATCTTTTTTGCTTCAAAGCTGCAAGCATTCAATCTGCCGGCCAGCCAAGACGTTCCAGAAATCACATGAAGTTGTGCTGGATGCCCAAAAGCAAAGGTGAGATGTGGCACACGTTAATTGGGAGGGTTGTGATTCTTCCCTTAATGAGGTGGGCCAGCTCTGTCACCACACATCTGGCTTCCTGACAGCTCTCTGAGCAACGTGAGGGCAGCCGGCGGCTGGGGGGGACCACAGCGGCCGTGGGGAGGATGCGCTGTGGTGGGAGATGCCGGCCCTGCCCCAGTGCGACCGACCGCTGGGCCTATCGGCAGGAAACCCACAGGGCCTGCAGCAGGACGGGTTGGGGCTGGGTGCTGCTGAAATGGTCATGGGGAACGCCAAGCCCACGCTAGAGACAGGGCTGGGAGCACGGCTGCAGCAAGGGCTGGAGCCAAGCAGAGAGGCATAAGTGTGGCTGCACCTGTAGTGAAGCTCAGCTGAAAAAAATTAAAGGGAAAAAAAAAAAAAAAAAAGGAGGTGTGCTCCTCTGCTAATTGCTAATTAGTTCCTACCTGCAGGGAAGCTGGAGGCTGTATCAGAAGTAGGGAGGGAGCAGTGAGCTGCTTTTGCTGAGAGGTAAGGGCTGTACCAGCACTTCTGCTTAATGCTTCCCCTCACGTGAAGGTGCTGGTATGAGGGGATGGATGTTGCAGTAGGGTGGGCAGCAGGGCAGGCATAGCATGTCCCTTGAAAGCAGACAGGTTTGGGCCACCCTAGATCTTCTGTAAGTGTAATACTCCCCAGGCATTTGCTGACTGTTAAAGCAGCAGGAGTAATGGTTCTCAGTTGTGTTTCTTGGGGAAACGTCTGTATTTTACCCTTGGAAAATGAACTTGTGTTCTGTCAGGAAGCAGAGGGTGAGCTGAGGGGACGTGTGTCCCATAGCTGCCTGGCACAACTTGATGTAATGTGTGCTCCTTCCCATGGCTGAGACCAGGTCTGGCTCCTTGACACATCCTCAGCAGGATGACTTCTTCCCCCCTTTCTCAATTTCTTTTTCAGCCTCACCCTTGCTCCAACACACTTTAACTTGTTAAGCTAATGGCTTATCACTTAGCTTGAAGTCCTTCAGCTCTCCCTAAAAGCTCTCATTGTAAATTAAACAACTGAACTCCTGGTTGGCCAAGCAGTGCTGGAGAGCTTTTTGCTTGTTTTCCAGTCCCTTTGCAACTTGTTTGTATTACTCTTGTGTAGTTTTCTGAATGTCCTTTCCCTGTTGCCTCTACTCCCTCCTAATAAGTTTCACCTTCCAGATCTGTTTTTCCACTTCAGTGATGGTTTCTTTTATCTTATCTAAACATATGTGGCTGTGCGTATACTAATAATGGGGTTCAGTGCTTTGCAACACAAGGTAATTTTCCTTGTGTTATAAACGTGCATAAATATGTTTATTTGGAAATGGTTTTATCTGTGCTCTCACTTAGTAGAGTAATAAGGAACAGTCTTGCTGAGTAACTGCCCATCTATTTTTAAGCAGTCCACTTCAAAGAGGAAAAAAATGTTGGCAGATAATTTATTAACTTAATGTCAGTGCAGTCATGCCTTTAAATGGATAAGGTCTTTTAATGGAGGGGTGAAATCTGCCTAGCGTAGGCCATCATGGTGTTGTTACTTATTGTTTTTAAGTGGCAAAGCAAATATAAAGAATCTGTGTGGCTAATAAATTCATTAGCTTATTTTTTGTAGCTTGAAGATAGTCTCGCCTCCCTCAAAAAGGAAGGTAGGTATCATTTATCAGCCGATGCAGCTTAAGGGGGTAAGAGTTCAAGATGCTGTGTGGTGATGTAAGCACACTTCTTGCACAATGCTTAACCTTTTGGGAGTGACTTCATTTCTGTCTTGAGGCTAAGAGGCAACTGAACTTCTAATGTGGGTCTAAGGTATACGTGTGTGTGTGTTTCTTTTTTTTTGCAGTTCAGTTAAAACTCAGTAAATAGGGTTATGTGTACAACAATAAAAATTTTTTTTGACAGTGATGGCAGAAAGCAAGAGAGGCTATAGGATAGTTCACAGCACTAAATAGTGCCTTCTAATTAGGGATAAGGCATGTGGCTGTGAGGTGTGGGGGACCATCCTTTCATTTACTCTCCCCAACAGCACAATGGGAGAAGAGGTTTAGTTCTCACCAGTAGCTAATTCTCTTTGTGCTGTGCAATTTAGAGGGAGGTTTTTTGTTTTCTTTCTCTGAAAGAAAGAAGGGGAAATGAATGTCATGAAATGGATAAAGATTGTGCAACTCATTGTTTCTGTTTCTTGTCATGGCTCCAGGGAGCACAGAGCTTTGACTTCAGCCTAACCTGATCTATTGGTGGCTGTAATTTCTACCATCTCTTATCTTAAGGAGATTTACTAGAGCATTATTTCTCTGAGTCACTGTGTAAAAGTGATAGTATTTGCAAAGAGGCGATGATGAACTACTGCTACCTGTGGGAATCACTCCTGCTATACACAGGAAGCAGTGCTGTTGGAGGGCAGTATCTGCCTAGTAGCAGGCAGTGGCAGGAATACAGTGAGAGCAGCGGGACTAGAGAGGCTAATCACCATCACACTCTTCCTGCTCTGCAGCAGCCTGGCTTTTAGTGGGATGGCTTTGGGGCTGATAGAGTAAGCATGCTGTTTGCATTACTCACTTAGGAATATGCTTAAACACTGCATTTGCTGAAACAGAAGGCTAAGACTTGAGAAGGGAGTGAAACCAAAAGAAATATAGCACACTCCTGTGCAATATGCTCATCCCATTCCCCTCTGCAACACTGGCTGGATCTTCAAAGCTCTCTAGCAAATGTATTCCTCCAACATCATCTGTGTTTACCCTTTCAAAAAAGAGCCCATCAGGGTCCAATTAAAAACAGGATATGCTTCTTCTAGACCTGGTCTGGGATATCAAAGAGTTAGTCTGGTAGAGTCAGAATGCTCTCTGTAGGTGGGTACAATCCTGTGGGCATATTCCCCTCTCAGACAGGTCTGCTCCATGCCCCATCCTACCTGCCACCTATTTTCAGGACATGCTCAAAAATTTCAATGCTGGGAACCTATTTAAAATGTTTTAATAAGACAGTCCTTTAAAAATAGAAAGGAATGCAGGTTGCTCTCTCCTCCCCCCCCCATCCCCCTTTTTAGGCCCATTTTCCCATAGGGGAATATTGAGTATTGAGAACTGTGCAAAAATGATACCCTCTTCTCCTCTCACTTTCAACTCTAACAGGCTTGTTCAGAATATCATCTGTTCAGAAAAAGCCAAAGGCATCAAAGGTTTCTTTCCCACTTCAAGGGAGTGCAATTTTGTACTGACAACTGCCAAGATCATTCATCCAGTCATCTGTCACTTACCATCTTGTTTCATGAACTTTATGACATTTCAGGGGCTTCTTTTTATGGAAAGAGGAACAAACCTAGTGAATTTTTGACTTTGAAACAAGTCAGTTCCACAAATACTGCTCGCTGAGGATTTCAGTTATAAATAAGCCAAAATAAAAGCTTTCATCTAGTTATTTCTGTGAAAAAAAAAATATTCTGCGCTGTGAAAAACACTCGTAAAAATGCAGAAATATAACATTCTAATATTTGAACTGTATCTGTCTTGGCTTTGAGAGCATTTAGCCTTATCATAGGACTCATGCTAATTATATGACTTTTTTTTCAAGTACGTGCATTTGTAACAAAGGACATAACACCAAGGAGAGCACACTCCCACAGTACACAGGAGCTATTCAATACCTGTTTGAATAATTGTTTTGTAGTGTGTTCATGATCCTCCCTTTTCACCAGCCCTAACCAAAGGGAGCAACGCGCTGTGTTTGTGCAGTTACATTATACCTACTATGTCTAAGCAGTTTCCTAGTTTGGTCACCTCCACCTCATCCCGAGTACTGGCACGATGACAGAGCACAGGTAGCAGTGGGAATGATTGTACAGGCAGGCATCCAGGAGGCTTTGTTTGTAGGGTGGCTGGCACCAAGCTGCATGCAGATCGTGAGCCCTACAAGCAGTCGTCCTGGGCAACCCATGGTTGGGGTGCAGACTTGTTCTGCACTGCATGTGGTACTCCAACAGGCCCTGAAGCTGAGAATAACATGGTAAAGATGTCCAAACTTAGACCATCCTGGGCAAACTTTTTGATTCTGGTCTTGGCATATCAGTTCCCGGGCATCTCTGAAATAGAGCAGTGGTGTGTTGGTGAGGCAATTGGAGGGGATGATGCCACTCGTCATTTAGATACAGAAAGCCACAGCAATTCTATCTTTAGAACTGTTGAAAGTTACTCATCTAAAAGCTGCTCTTCCACAAGTACCAAACTCTCTGTTTTGATTACCCTGTTTTTTCATCTTGGTACCAGACTCAAACTCTCTGGAGCTTAAGGAATTTTTGAATATATGGCTTAGTGTATATGAGCACTAAATGGTGGTGTTGTGACCTGTCACCCACATCTCACAGGGCAGAACCAAGCTATGGAATCCCTGCATGCTACTTGATTTGTACATGTAATACACAGTTTCTGTAACTGTAATATGAGCATTACAATAGCATGTATGGGGTATAAAATAGCTTGCAGAACCGTATTCAAAATTCAATGACATTTGAGATACTATTCAGTATAGCAAACTGAACAAGGAAGAAATGTGATTCAGCCTGTGGTGCACCTGAGTCTAAATGTAGAGACTGAAATGCTAACTGTGATATTTTCAGATTGATGTTTGCAATTGTGCATCTTTATTGACAACCAGTTCTACTATGTGAATACTGCAAGGATTAACTTGTGACTCCCGTATGATCCAATGCTGGTGGGAGGCCAGTCCTCTGTTCCCCTTACCTGAGCAAATGCTTCATACACTCTGTGAAAGAGGAGATGCAGAAAGAGATTGTTACCTCTGTGCAATTCAGGGAAAATTGTGTGTTCAGGTCTTTTGTCCCAGAACATCTGTAGCTAGATAAAGAGAGGTTATGATGCAGTGTAAATCCAGATCACCATGGCCAATATCTGAAAAAAAAAAAAAGTTATTAAGGTATGTTGTTGATGAAATATGTGCTGATAGAAAGGCAAAAATCTGCGGAGTGTATCTCATTTTTATCATACTGAGGTGAATTCCACTGAGGCTTCATGTTGTGTAGGAGCACAGTGAGATTGAAAGCCAGGTTCAGGAAACCTGTAGTATAATCAATTCAAAATTTGGTTGTTGGATTTTTCTCCCAGTGGAAAATCAGATAAGGGTTCAGGATTGCTAGCATGAGAGCTTTAAGGAAAATAATGGAGAAACTTCCCAAATCTATGGAGCAGGATTACAAGTAGGGTTTCTCTGAATACTATCTGTTGGCCTAGTTCAGGTTTAGATCTTTCTCAGAAAAGAAGCATTCTGTTTTACTATGGCTGAGTGTTCCTCCTGTTCTGTTTTTAAACTTTAGAGCCAAAGCTTTTTTTCTTTTTAAAAAAAAAAAAAAAAAGGCTGACAGGGATCCAGCACGCTTTTGTAAACCTAGCAGTTTTTGTCATTTGGAGATGTTGTAGACCTCCACTGAGTGCATATATTCTATGTATATGCATTCCTACATGTAGTTTGGCACTTTGTCTGGATAATTTTCCATTAATGATCCAGGCAACCTATCTAAGCTCCACCTTCTGTGCATGCTTTACTACTTCTTGGTGTGTCTTAACATTTTCTTCACCACTGAAACTCGCAGTGTGTACTCAACCATCTGTTGCCAAGAGAAATAATGTTCCTCATGATGTTCTTAGTGATGAAAATGTTTTTTTAAGGCTTAAGTGCTAATGCCAAACTCATTTACAGTTACTTTTAGTGTTGTAGGCAATAGGGCTGTGCATTCTGTTCAGAGAGTATGTGAAAACTTCAGTCAAGTAAACAAAAAATCCTTTTACGTTCTTTTTACATTCTATGTAGAAAGGGGGTAGCCTGAAGAAAAACGTGCTGGAAACTTATCTCAAAGACAGGTTACAGATTACTGAAGAGAGAAATAGTAAAATCGGGGATGAATGATCTGCCCCAGAGCCAAAAGAGTTTGAAGGAAAAGCCCAACCTGTTGGAAGAATGCAATAGATGACTTTGTCAGCTTCAGTCAAGCAGAAGATTGAAACCTGATTTCCTGGGAATTAATGATAAAAAGATATTTCAAAAAATGAAATAAAGTAATGCTGCTGTATCCAGATGGTCAAAACTACATAGTTTAAAAAAAAAAAAAAAAAAAAAAACTGTCTTCACAGGTGGAGACTGCCAGCCTTTTCAAGTGCTGATGTCAAGTCTCATCAGCTGAGGAACTGCAAATGTGAGCAGTAGCAGGGCAGGAGGCATCAGAAATATTCACAAGCTCTTTATTTCTCTCGGTGACTCATGAGCTGTTTTTTCTTACTTGGGACAGAGTGCATGCCCTGTCTTGGTGCTGAAAGGTGCCATCCTTACAGTGAAGGAGGAAAATTGAACTGCTGACCTTCACTGTAATCTTTGCATAATAAAGAGTGATGATTTCCACCTCAGTCATGTTTTTTTTGTTTGTCTTGGGTTGTTTTTTTAAAAACATTTCCAGGAGGACAGAATGTCTTAAAGTTTTGAAAACAATAATACAAATATAAGTGCTGGGATTGAAATCTCTGAACTGGAGACAAGGAGCATTGAGCTAGCCCAGAAATACTGACTCTAGACCTTTCGGACTGTAGATGTCCTCTTGAGGAAAAACATATGTGGTGCTGCCCCTCTGCCAGAGGATGAAGCTCTGGGAGTCAAGAAAGAGGGATTGCTGGCTGCAAAAGTTCCAGCCATCTGAAGCTCTCCTACCTTAAAAAGAGAAGTTTTGAATACAGCTCTTGTGTCTTCAGGCACTGTTTTTCACTTTTTCACAACTTGTACTGTTGTTGATTAAAAAATCCAGGTGGTAACTTTTCTCACTTCCACTTTCCCTCCTTAGTATGCCATCTGGTCCTTTCTTGTATCATTTTTGTTTTGTGATTGTTTTTTTTTTTTTTTCACATAAACCTTATATATTACCTAGCATTCTACATTTATAAATTTGGGTCAATAAAGTTAGTAAGCTGTTATTCTTGTGCTCATCTGCCTAGACAGTTGATGTGAAAAGCCTGAAATAGTCTGGTGTGGTGTCTTTGTTGTCATTATTATTTATATATAGATATATGTGCATGCTCACAATTTACATGTAGAAAATCCAGAGAGGAGTATGCAACAGCAATGAAGCTCGTGAAACACCAACTGAGAATGTATTTATAATGGAGAAACCAAATTATTAAGAAGCCTAGTGAAAGAGAATCCCATTCTATGTCCCTGAAAGAAAGACTTTGAAAATCTGCATAATTTCCCCCCAAGATGGTCCTAGGTGCCAAAAAAAAAAAAGCAGAGGAGCCAAATGTTAGTTGAGCTAATGAGGCTTTAGGTTCAGGTTTTGTCAAAGACTTCCTATTTTCACTTTGCTTTAAGGAGCTTATCCTGAAAAACCAAGCAAGAAGAAAGGCTACCAAAAGAAACTTACAGAAAGCTGGTTCTAAACTATAGGTTTCAGTGAAAAATAAAATTTACTTGAAATGAATTTGATGATAAAAATGTGATAATTGTCACAATGATTAAGTAATATTAAAACTTTAAGAAATTACCTTTCAATTTAGGATGAGTGAATCAATTTTCAGCTACTGCCTTTAGATTTTTTTCTAGATGGCCTTGAAAAAATATTGAGCTCATCACAGATATTCAGAAAAGAATAATTTATGAACATAGTTTTGAGATTCTGTTCAGAAATAGTACAATCAGTTTAAAGTGAAAATAATGTCATTAATGTACAAGAAAGCTGATTCACTGCTGTAAGTAAAACAAGCATATTCTTGTCTCTAAGCATAGTTTTTACATTAGCAGACTTTTCTACGAAAACAATCAGCAGTAAATGATAACAATATCAACATTTAGTCTGTCATCTTCAGATTTCAGAGTTAGTATTGTAGAGGGATGAGCTGTTCACACCAATTCAAACTTATTATTTTGATTGCCTTTGGTCTCTTGAAGATAAGGCTGCATCAGTTCTGTCTGATTCATGTTTTCAAGGATTTCTTCACGGTCATGACTCTTAAGAACAATTTTATTTTATATGGGATGTAAGACTTCAGAGCACCAGCTCAATCACAAATTTAATAACAGCATAAAACTTTGTCTGAATCCAGCACGAAAAATTTCAAAAACATGGGAATTCAGTCCAGGATGCCCTTCTTCCTTCCACCTCCTTGCTTTCTCCCAGTCATACTGAAGTTCAGACTGGGGTGTGGGTTTTTTGCATATATTTACACAGGAAGCTAACACCACCTCTCATCTCTCAGTACTTCCTGTCTATTACCAACCCTATGAAATATTTATTGCTGTCTTATATTCTTATATCCTGAGGGTTATGGGTTTTGTTTACATCTCAGTAGCATTAAGTAGGAGAATGTATTTGCACAACCTTACAGGCATGTTCTTCTTCGGTCTGTTTAGTTGTTAATTAATATTGCTCTTGAGGGACTTAAAAGTTGAAGTTTTATAAGTAAAAATATGTTTCTGGCAGAAAAGTGTTTTACATCACATAATGAGACGGAATGTGTAATTTTGGGGCAGTTTACCCAGCTGAGCTGTTTATTTGCCTGTGGTAGTATTTACTTTGTACGTTTCTACTCTTAATGTGTTTCACAATTTTGTATGTTTACCCACAAGAAGGCAACGATACAACCTGATCATCTGGCAGAGGGTTTGATGGTTTAGAATTTGTGTGTTCCCAAATCTGTTGTCTAATTATTTCTTATCTGTAGTTAAATTTACAAATAGATGCAGTGCTCTTACCAGAGCAACACTTGATTTGCAGACAAGCATAGTTCTGCTATGTAAATTATGCAAGATGAGTGTTGAGCCTTCCTCTCGCCTCAGACCATTTAGGTATGCCTGTGCTGCTAAATAAACTACGGAAGGAAGCAATACGCGGCCAAGTGGTGTAGGACACATCCTGTCAGTCCTCCCAGTGCCTGGCTGCCCTCCAAACAGAAAGTGCCAAGATGTCCTGCGCAGTGCTCAGCCCTGCACTTTTTTTTTTGAGACCTCTGTTGATGCACTGAGGCCCTGGAAGATGATTAGTTTTATTTTTGTTTCCTTCCAGTTCAGAGCATCTGAAGCAATCTGAGCTGCGCTGCAGCCCGCAATGTTAATATTTTTACAGCATGAAACTGAGGTTATTGTCATATTCCATGGGGGTCATGTGGGAAACATTTTGTAGTACACAGCCTGCTAGAATAATGTTAGAATACTGTGCAAGGTGGAGGGAGCCAAACATGGGGCAGCCATGTCCTTGTTGTGCTTTGGGAACCATCTGTGGTGTGATTTCCAGATCTGTGCCCAGATTATTCATGGAGAGGGTTATTGGGTGTTGCCCAGAACTGGAGCTCACCAGAGAATGAGCAATATAACTCATCATACCTGTGGTGCTGAGGCTTGCTGCATGGTCATCTTTTAATTCAGCAGCAGGGTCATGCTCAGTGAATCTCAGCAGAGGTCATGAGCTACAGTTTCTGTCCTTGCGCAGAGGTAGGCTGTAATGAGGGAACACAGACTGCTGGAGGGTTTTTGCTTCCCAAATTGCAAATACTGAGTTTAATTGAGCCATAGTATGTTTTTGGCTTGGAAAAAAAGAAACGGAGATGACTTGAAACTTTTAAAAATCTGTACATTTAATATGGTTTTAATAGTCAAAATACATCGAGGGAATATCTGTCTCTAAAAAGAAGTAAATCAACAATAAAAGCAAAAGAAATTGAGACTGGAACAGGACATACAAAGAAGCATTAGGGGGTTTGAGGGCATTTTCAAACAAACATTTTATTTTTGATCTTACATAGTTTTTTTTTAGATCTGGGCCACATTTTTCAAAAGCAGATTTCCAAAAACTAATCTAATAACCTTTAATGCAGAATAAAGCTCCTAAATCACTTACATACTGCAGAAATGAATCCCCACCTCTAGTTTCTAAGTAACTTATTAACTTACTTAGAAAAAGACAACCTTGTTAAAGAACAGCTTAAGTTAAAATTTTGCACATCCTTTTGTTTGTTGTATGGAATAAGAAAGGTTGCCCAAGAAGTCAGGAGAGCCGTGATTAATGTTCCTATACCTGCAAGAGAATAGAATTTAGACTTCTTTTGTTATGTTTCAAGGAAAATGTTAGTGAAAAATTATTGGTTGGCTTCCAACTTTCACTGATAATCCTCTTAATTAGGACTCACTTCATCACCTTGCTGCTTGCATTATCTGTGAAAATTAGAAGTTTGGGTACCAGACAGTAGACTTAAATGGCTCAAGGCAGAGCTGTCTGCTCTGGTGAGACATCATCAAACTTCAGTACTGTCTCTGCTTTTCAGCACCACATTATAAAAAGCATATTGAACAACTGAAGAGTCGTAGGAGAGCAACAGTGGTGAGCTTGAGGAAACGAGATTGGTGATGAAAGGCACAGGAATTTGTTTCAGTTAGCTTAGAGAAAAGATAGTTTTTAAAACTGGTAATAACAATTAGAAATGCTTTAGCAGAAATGCGAAAGACCACCAGGAAAAAGAAAAACAACAGTTAAGCTGTTCTCCGCAAGTGCTGTGATTGGTATAAGAAGTAATGAACTCAAACTGGATCAAGTGAGATGTAGCTGAGATATCAGGGAAACATTTTCACCAGTCAGAACAGTGAAGCAGTGGAAGTGTGTGTCCAGTGAGGCTGCAGGCCCTTTATTGTCAGAGGTTTGAAGAATATCTCTTCATATGTTTTAGTACAAACATCTTTCAGGGTAGGTTAGGCATAACCAGTTCTACCTTGGGAGCAGTGGATGTGCTAAATGACCTACCAAGGTTCCTCATGGACCTGTTTCCACCATTCTCCTATGCTTTGTTTTGCTTTTGTTTGTTTTTATTGAAATAAAACACAGTTTAGCTACTATACAATATTACACATTAGAAAAAAAAAACTTATTTTTGTTTCATAATGCTGTTCGTCTCCAGCATTGATACATGATACAGGGATCCAAGGGCTGTGGGGATTCTGAGATTATTTGGTAAAATTCTGGATGTTTAATTTCTACCCCTTCTCACCCCTACATAGTCCTAGAGATTTGTCTTGCATTGGGGGGGAGGGGGAGGAATAATTATCTCAATGCTCAGCCTTCACCACAGTAACTTGGAAAGAGATGTGTTTTACATGAGCAAAAGCATGCCTCTTTTTGGAAAGTGCTTTTCATGTTTATGATCTTGGCTACAGGAGAAAAAAGTGAATGGTATAGAGCTGTACCCGTTGCACATAGGTTTTTTTCATTGAAGGTAACAGCACAAACCACTACTGCAGTATTGCCTCCTTCTGTTATGTCCTTCAGATTTCGTAATTGTCTAGGATTATTCCTGGAGTCACTCCACACCACTTTTAAGCTTATACAAAGATATGCAATCTTTTCCTACCTCTAAAATTCAAAGCTGCTTGGCCTTTCATGTTACAGTAAGTATGAGAGACATCTTTGAAATAATAGCATAGATTTCTATTCAGCAAAATGTGTACATGTGCTTTTGGAATCCATTTAATTCACTGTTGGTACCTGAATACACTCAGGCATGAGCCTTGCTGAGTCACAATTGTGCTGCCATTAGACTCTGACGGTTCATAATTATGAAGTTGGTAGCTTAGAGGCACAGCACTCCCTGAGAAAGCTTGAATACCTTCTAAATGTTGTGAAATGAAAATACACAGTAGTGAGAAGAATAGCTTTATTTTCTTCCATTCTACTTGTATACTGCACTCCTCTTTTTGGTCTCGATATGTTTATTGAAGCCTGCCTGGTCCACCTGACTCGGTCACTTGCTTTTGATTATCTTCTGTTAACTCGCTATTCAGCACGTCGTCTCTGCTGCCATACTGCCCCCTTCTTCGTGTCAGTGTCCTGGATTGCACTTCTTGATCCTGATTGCTTCTTGTTTCAGATCATCTTAGGATAAGATCAAGGTTTTTAAGTGTCCTGTCTATCTTTCTTAGTCCATATGATATGCACATATTGATATTATACCTGGAAATGTTTATTCCTCAGAAAATGCCATTAAGCATGCTTTTCCCTTCTGCTCTTGTTGCTGGCTTTCACTTCTGCCTTTTGCAGTTCAAGTCGTTTATTAATATATACCAGCTTCAGTCACATTCTGACACTGTTTTATTCTCCAGGGATTTAAATATGAGTAGCATTGGGAAACCCCACACCAAGAGCAAAAGAACACTTTAAAATGTAGCACCTCAGATCTTGGCCACAAAGAGGCAGCTATCTCCCAGATGCTATGCCTGGGAAGCGTGACCTGGAAAGATCAACAGCATTATGCCCAAGAGCTCTGACCAGGGTTAAGCCTAGTAACTGGGCCACAGGACTTCTGAGATGAGCAAGCTGTACTCCACCAGAGTAGAGTGTTTTGTTAGGACTGCCGAGCACTGACGTGACCCTGGGTCTTCCCACTCTGCTCTGCTGCACCCAACAGTAATTTCACTGGGGCAGAGCCCAGCTTGCCCTGTGACTGAAAGCAGAAGTCTCAAAATGAATACTTCATTTCATCAGCTTCCATTTCTGGCTTTCTTTCTGTTGTTCTCTCTTTCCTTGTCTCCCATCAGCTTATGCTTCTGGAGGGACAAACGTGGATTTAACTCAGTAGTTGTCTCCTCCCACGTCTTGTTTAAGTAGTGATCAGAGAAGGGCAGATAAATAAATATTATCAAAACTGAGATGCAAAATAAGCACCTGGAACAATTTGTCTGAATGCATGGGTGGGCAGAAGAGGTTGTGGTGAACTGGTAGTGTTTAGATACAGCTCTGGTTTGCAGAACAGGGGAGAGGTACAATTCAAAGGTAATACCCAGGTGCCAGGGCTGAGAGACTGGCAGGATGGCTAAATGCATGAGGAAGAAAACAGGAAGAGAACCCACAGAGACACTGAGCTTTTTTTTTTTTTTTTTTCTCCCAGAAGGGTTAGGGAGATGGGCCACAGCGTTAGCTTGGACAGGAGGCAGTTCTGAAGTGAATCTGCAAGACAAGAAACCAAAGATCATTGCACTTGTGTTTATAGCTTGTATCATCCAGAAGAAAAAATGTGGAGGGAGAAGAGGATGACAGTGCCTGCCGAAGGCTGGGAAGGACAACAGGGCTCCTCTGAAGGAGGAGGCAGGAGGGAGAAGAGCAAAATTGCAGCCAGTTATGGAAGCAAAGAGAGGCCAGGTTTTGAGCAGAGTCAGCAGTGCCCATAGCATCTGGCAGGCAGCTGAGGACACGTTCTGCGCTGAGCTTTGGAAACCTTGACAAGAGCAGCATGCCTGTTCTGTAAGCAAGAACCTGCATTTTTTGTAACCTTTAAAGTAACAGTTAGTGTTTCTAAATCACTTCTAACCTCCACAGGAAAGGCTCCAGGTCACAGCTATGTGTTATAGTTTCATCTGTATCCCTGACTAATGTAAAAGACAAGTTTTGCTCACCACCTATTAATTTAATCATTTCTACTGTGTTCAAAAACCTTTTATGTGACAGGTATTTCAGCAACAACAAAACACCAAAGAAATTGTACTCTTCTAAGATTACCTATTTCTCCTCAACTAGATTATATTCAGCTAGCTGCCTCATCTGAAAGTTGAATGTGGATAAACAAGCTACTTTTTTGTAGTGTGGAGGGAATAAGAATTAAGCTGCAATGCATGTTTATATGTCCATCGTGTATACAACTGCTCTGCTTCCAAAATATTAACTCTTCAGTTTGAGTTAGAAAAATCTATCCATCTATTCAGCAGCATAACATTACACAAAGAATAGGTAACATAAAACACCACTGTCTTTTTGTCTCTTCCATTTTTGCTCCTATTACTAAGGATGGTAAGAAAAAATCTATTATGCCAGGTAGGTTATTCAGGAAGCTAGTTATAATTCATACAGAAACAGAATATTGATTTTATGGAAAGGCTGAAATAAGATGAAAAAATATGAAGCATACTTTTGTCAGGTACGTTTATGGGGCAAAATGCTTCAACCACATTCAGAAGCATAAACTGCACATCTAAAAAGAGAAATAATCTTGATAACAAGACTGCAAGACTGTGACAAATTTATCTAAGTAATAAAATTTTTCTCATGAAATGACAATGGGTGAAAATAGGAACACTTATCATGGACAGAATGATCCACAGGAAGAAAGTAATAGATGCCAGTTTCACTCTAATTTCTTTTCCTTTTTTTTTTTTTTTTTATTTTCCCATGTGGAAAATCAATGACCTATGGTGTATAGTAAATGAGTTAATTATGTAAGATGTCAGACTCTGCAAATGATGTGAGGTTTGATCTTACCAATCAGTCCTGCCTGTGAGAAGTTTTTACAATAGTAAGTACTAGTGATTAAAATGCCAGCATGAAAGGCTCCTGCAGATTCTACCACTATAATAACAGAATTTAATAACAGCATGCTTGGAAAGTCCACAAAATAATAATTTAAAAAAAATAATCAAAAATTCAAATTATTTTAAAGGGTAGCTACAATTGAAAATTAAGACATGGCTCTCAGGTGCAGTAAGGTGCTCTCCGCGTCATTTTTCTTTTTTTAAAAGAAATCAGAACATTCTCTACAGCTGCCTTTGCAGAACAGGTACTACTCTGCCAGCCAGAGAACCTGTGTGGGGACAGTGTCAGACTGTCCATGTCTGGCTTTTGCAAGAATTGTGCATATTCTGAACATGATGCATTTGGAAATTCTTAAAACACTTTCCTATTTTCAGTTATTTGCATTCTTCATTTCCCGGCCAGCCAAATCCCAACAGGAATCGACAATTTTAATGACAGCAGTTTCTTCTCACTTTCAAGAGAATAACATACAGAAAACACAGCAGGATTCCAATAGGCTTTACCTTTCCTCTTATGTAGTACTTGTGTTCAATATGAGATTCAGTCCTTTGTTCCTTACAAGTTTAGTACTACTGTTTTTAATTGTGAAAGAAAATTCTTGCGTTACACAGTGACTACAGCTCAAAACAGAACTCCTGCAGTGGCAGTTTAGGTTTATTTGGTAGGCAATGTCTTCTTCAAAAGATAATGTGGCACTATATGTATTTGGCACATGCTTAAATGTAGGATGTTGGAAAATAGTGGCCATGGAAAAAAAATATGTGGGTGGTGATAACAGGATGTGTCTCAGTTTGGAAATTTCCCTATAGTATTTTTTTTTTTCATTCTTTTCCCATTTAGAATTACCTTCCTATAACTTGCTTTCATTCAACTGGAATACAGTTTGTCCAATTTTGTTGTTGTTACAGAAGTGTCTTGCATGCTTCAAGACTTCCGATGGTATTTTTTTGCTTCTTGGATTTCTCAAAAACTTTTCTTTTAAGCATCGTTGTCCCTGAAACAACCTCTTCAGTAATTCCTTCTAGTTGGCGACACTGCCAAAGCAGGTATGTAACCGTTCCTTTTGGGGAGAGTATGTTACAGAGCGTGCTTGAAGTGCAGACATCTGGCAGCCTGCTTTCTGAAGCCAATGACTGAGTTGTATATAGCACACCAAGCGTCCCGTTTCAGACCGGGCACTTTCAGACCGCAGGCGCTACCAAAGCATTAGCATGTTTTCATATTCACTTAGTAAAGGATGGTTAGAGTTTAAATTAGGAGACACGGGACAAACTATGGAAATTCTCACCTTGCTATCACCAGCTAATCCCTGCCTCTTTGCAAGTTAGCCTGCAGTGCTGCAGCAGGAGGGAGTAGATTTCTACTCACAGTAGAAATCGCGCTATGAGTAATTTCCCTTGAAAAACATAAGACAATGATGTAAAGGTTATAAAATGTTTCACAGCCTCTCTGCCAAACTTCTTTGGGATCTTCCAGCCCTGCTTTAATTTACAAAAGTCTTGAGCTATGCAGAAAAACAACACGTGGGGTACTCGCGTGCCTTCACCATTTAATAAGCAATGTTATCCAAACTCTTATAAAAATATACAGATTTAAAGTTTGATATGTTTGCTTCCTTCTCAGAGTTTTCCCAGCCATAAAACTCCAGTAAAAAGGCTACCATCACCCCCTTCCTAGTTTTGGTTGCTTAGATGTTTATTTGCTAAAACAAACCTATTTAATCTATTGGACGGAAAAGGCCTATACGACAGATCCAAGGGGTGAGAAGTAGAGGCATCCTTAGGGTTGAAGGTAGTGTTGGTGAATTATCTAGATCTTAATTTTGTTCCCTTTAATTTATCAAACAAAATCCACTGGGATATATTCATATGGCTGAGAATATTCATATGGCTGAGATACAGGAAATATGTGACCCTCTTCAGGTAAGGTGTGGTTTTGCCCCAACAGCAAATGAGTTACCCAAGGAAAGGGAAAGACTTGAGAAAGGCAGCTTGTTGTAAGGCTTGTAAACGAGGATTAACCTTTCTACAGACTTGTAGGCAGCGGATATCTGTTCAAATATTTGCAAATGAAGTGAAGGCCTGGAGACTCATTCTGTGTAGCCATTTGGCCACTGAGTTTTGCAGAGGCTGGGAAGGAATTTAAATGAGAAGATTAAATTAGTTGTATCACACAAGATCTTGTCATTTCGTAGATCATCAGGAGACCGGTATGGCTGTTAGCAAAGGAAGGCATGTTGTCTCCTTACAACTTGAGAGCAATAGGAGTCCTGGCTTGCAGTACACAGGGCAATTTGACTCCTACTGTATGGCCCAGTGAACTCGGGTACCAGCTGCTGAGTTTTTCTGGTATTAGGCATATAATGAGTGATATATATATATATATATATATATATTTAAAAAAACTTCCAGCTTTCAATTTCAATACTACAGCAAATATCTGAACTTGTAGTTCTTGTGCATCCAAAGATGGATTTAGACTTCCATATCCACAAGCTCAGAAAAGTTGAAATGTCTCCAATACAAGGTAAGAAGGCTTCTGATTACAAGAACCTCGGTTGTGTATTAATACTAGAAATTTTGACTGGTAATAAATAGAAAATAAGTGTTTTACTTATCTTGTGTTGTCTTAAGAATTCGGAGAACACAAGTGAAAAGACTTTTTAAAATAGAAAATACAGTGAGTTGCAAAAGGAATCAGGAGAGAACAGGAAAATAGGAGAGAATGTATCCTCTGTAACAAGAGATGAATGTTTGTCATTAGTTTAATGAAGGGGCCCCAGAAACCTCCTGCAGCCCCCCATTAGTCTAACAGTTAGTCCATTGTATGTATATACAATACACAGTCACTTGTCCTTGTGGGGGATCATGCCTGGGTCAAGTCTCAAGGCTAAAAATGAAGCCATTTCCACTTTTCTGAAGCTTAAAGTATTATTTATTTTTTTTAGAAAACATTCAGGGTTCATATTTTTCTAAAATAATGTGTTGTTGCTCCACCAAACTTTCTCCTTTGCTTTTGGCTGAGGGTGTAGTCTAACCATGATTTGTTTCCAGCTAATATTTAAGTTTCTGTTAGAAGGAGAAGAATTGTCAAAACAGCAGAGTTCAGTTTTGCACCCACCTTCCCTGGCTTGAACGAACAAGCTACATTTGTGAAGAGAGGGACACTTTGGCACTTGTGCGACCAATACTTGCAGTAGCAAAGTGCTGCGAAATTATAGACTCCTACCATGAGAAGAGTTAGAGACACAAGGCTGTCATTTGGAGCTTGAACAATAAGAGATGCAGTTTGTCCTCTGACTGCTATGATCCATAACTGTATGGATGCTGATGTAACACTCGAGAGAATTGCAGTTAAAGTAGTTGTTTAATTACTCTCTTGGGGTGAAATTCAACTCTTGCCAAGGTCAACAAGCCAATCAAATCTCTGAATTCAGTGGGAGAATCACAGTTTTGACCCTGTATCATAATTTCTTCCACAGCACTTGCATTTCATACGTTTGCAGTGTGGTGCTGTAGCTGTTTCCTGACCTGGGATCAGACACAGATGATCGCAGGAGGAGTAAATCTTCATCGTGCTGTGCTTGGCCCAAGAAACCTAGGCTGGGGTCCAGAGGAGTGGAGATGCAGCTGGTGCAATGTGTGGATTTTGGAGAAATAGCCTTGTCCTGCCACCCTGCTCTCATTATCTGCCCAGACAGTGGGGGATTTATGTACCATGTGATCTTCCTTTGTATTTGGGGGTTTCCATTACCCAATTCAGGGTGAGATTTCCTACCCAGATGCACATCTGTCATTCCCCATCCTTTGGCCAACACAAGACTTGACAAATCTACACGGTCTGTAACTCATCTAGAGAGTGTAAGCAAGGACTGTCATACACAGTCCTTGCAACAGTCTTTTGTTGCAAGGATGGATGGATGCGGTTGTGAATAAAGAGGCAAGGCTGAGAAGGTGATGTGACCTTTCTTTGGCAGTAAATTAACAAACATACATTGTAAAATTATAAACATACACCCTTTTTTGCTTTCTGCTGTTTCAGTATGAAAAGGCATCAACACTTTAAGCAGATCTTTCAAGGACAGGGTGTACTGTTCTCTAAGTGCAAATGACATATGGTTGAGCCTGCTTGTGTTAATTTGAGATAAAAAGAGAGGGAAAAAAAAGTTACATCTTTTGAAAGAGCCTCCCATAAGGGCAATACTAGCTGCCTTTACAAGGTGTGATGTGAAAGTCTGGCTTAGCTCAATCAGCAGCATGCACAGTCCCACTGAAACAGCAAAGGTTGCTGCAGCAAGAAGCACAGAAGTAAAAGTATAAAGGAGGCAAAATAATATCTGATTCAACAGCAGAATCAACTGTTATTTCATCGAGGCACAGAAATCAGACCACTTGATCGTGTTGGTTGCTCTGGTTTTTAAACTCAAATCTCTCGATCAGGAGATTGCTTAGTTGAAAGCTCCGTACAGTGAGAATATATGCTTTCATTTTCCACAAGAATTGGAAATAGTATGAGCTAAGACTGACAACCCCAGCATCTGGGAGTGCTTAAAGCAATTCATAGTTTTACTCCAGTCACATGACTCTAGCCAAAGACTGCAGAAAAGCCAAATTGGTCCAGAGGAAGCCTTGGTGTTGGGTAAAATGCAATAAATTGAGCAAGGATCCTTTGATTTATTTGTCCTGGATCATTGTAAATGAATGACATTCTTTCTCCTCTTGCAAATACTTATCTGCTATTTATTATATATCCAACATTCATGACTATGTTAATTGCATTGTATCTTTTTTACCTTAATTTTATAAATGTTATTGCTCTGCTTTAGAGGTCCTGATTAGTTGATTTGTACGGTCTCTTTTCCACAAGCATTTTCATAGGCATTGTCTTCCAGATGTATTTTGTATAGGTTTAAAGGAAATGTTTACTGCATTCCAGAAATACTGTTGCCAAGGTCTCTAATTTAGGGGGGTGGGAATAGCTTATGATAGGCAGACCTACTTGCTACTTCGCATATTTCACTTTTAACCACATGAAATTATAAGAGTAACAAGAATGAATTATTCAAATGAGAGAAATTATTACTCAATTAAAACATTCAAAAGTTCCATATTTCTGATAGTTACTCTATAGCTGACACTGAATAAAATTCCTAATCTGAATGGAGAGAATCAAAATAAAACTTTATCCACAACTTTAAAACTTTCAGGTTTATATGTGCATATATTAAGGAAATGATAGGAAGCCAAGTTTATATATGTAACTGTGTGGGAAATGAGTCAAAACCAAGTTGGAAAAAAGCTCTGGGCTGTTGCAATAGCCTGCCTGAACTAGTGTAAGTTACGCCTAGTATGTGTGTGCCTACTTGTATACAGGACAGGCTCTTGTGGAGAATTATCAGCAAATTATTCTAGCAATTCGAATATTATTCTTTTGGCTTGAGGATTTCAACTTTTGACCCGCCTTTTCAGTTCTCAGCAATGTATCACCACTCTGCCAGTTACACACTTACTGGTAAAATTGAGTACCTGGAAGACCAAATTACCTGTGCAGTGGAGGCAAACCATCTGGTAGGATGTTCCCTCTGCTGTAGCTAACTAGTGAAGTTTATATTATCTAACATGGGGTCCACTTCTGTTTTGGGGTTGGAAGCAGCAAGTCATTGCATTGGTAACTGAAGGAACAGCGAAGGCAGTTTGATGCAGAAGTTTTGTGCAGTGAGGGGCCACCACTTGTGTGGGCAGTCAGAAGATGAAGTGACCTGATTTACAGACTTGACAGTAAATTTTTAGCTTGTGGGTGTGTCCCTTTTCTGTACATTGCTTTTTCCAAAATTTGACCTAACATATGCAATGACATCCCTATGGCAGTTGATATAAAAGCAGTTGATGCATAACACTATTGTTTTTTATTATTTTTCTGTGAATACCACTTTACCCAGTGAAGTATTCGTGGCAGAACTTGACATTTGCTGGCTTTTTGATGTGTGAACTAACAGCTTTTCTGAAATACTTTGATTAGATAAAATCTGCATATGAATAATTCAATAAGGTAACTTCCAGTTTATGAATTGCTAATTGGTCGAGGGAAGTTATTGTCCCGCTCTACTCTGCACTGGTCCAGCCTCACCTCGAGTACTGTGTGCAGTTCTGGGCACCACAGTAAAAAAAGGACATTTACTGTTGAAGAGTGTGCAGAGGAGGGCTACCAAGATGTTGAAGGGCCTAGAGGGGAAGATGTAGAGGGGAGGTTCAGGCTGGATGTTAGGAAGAGGCTCTTCACCAAGAGGGTGCACTGGAACAGGCTCTCCAGGGATGCAGTCATGGCACCAAGCCTGTCAGAATTCAAGAAGCGTTTGGACTGTGCACTTAGTCACATGGTCTGAATTTTTGGGTAGACCTGTGTGGAGCCAGGAGTTGCACTCAACGATCCTTGTGGGTCCCTTCCAACTCAGGATATTCTATGTTTCTATGATTCTATATAATGCCTGAGATGAGCTGAAAATACACAGGGCCAAATTTACCAAGGGATTTAGACCCCCTGTTATTCAGACCTCTGCTTTTGAAAATCCCTTCAGGGCATCCCTGCCCTGAGTGGCTGGCCCTGGAGGTGCTCACCTGTGGATTAGATCCCCTGCTCCTTAACTGGCAAGTGCTGTAGGTCCTGAGGTCTGAGGGTGCCTCTGCCATACAGAGCTCTGCATCAGCTTACTGGAGCTGAAGCAGCATCCTCCAGGACTGGCAGCTCTGTCATTTATCCACTGACAGCACCCAGAAGGACCATCTGATGGGCATCCCTGGTACACCTCTCCCAGACTAGATGCCACAGAGAAACATCCTACCTTTTCTTATCCTGCTTTAGTCCTTCAACAGCAGAAAACCCAAAGTTTAGTAGTTTAGTTCTCTCTCCTGTCATAGGGCATTTGACTGCTGAAGGCATTCACTGGTAAGGAATGGTCTCCCTTTCCTGTAGGAAAGAGAGACCTGGTTCATAGGTATGCCCTGTTTGATAAGAGAGTAGTGGTGTTACTATTAGTAGAATATGAGTAAAGATATTCTTAGGGGTGGTTTCAGAGATGTGGATTGAGGTTTCCTATAGGCTAGACTAGGTGTATGACAGCCCGTTTCACCGTCCCATAACATTCCCAGCTGCAGCACCAACACACCTCTTGCTGCATCAGCTTACATCCCCCAACATTTTTCCCTGTGATACAGACTGCGGTGCACTGCAGGGAGCTGTGGAATCACTCTGGGACAGGAGGAGGTGAGGCGGTGCCAGGATGGCTCTGCCCTCCCTCATTAATTCTGCTGTGAGCGCTGTGCTGGTCTGGTTCTGCTGCTCCCTGCTATTACTATGGCATAGCCCTGCATGGTGCTGCACACATCCACTGGCTACTTTAGAGATAGCCTGGTGCTTCTAGCATATTCTGTACGATTCCTGGATTCAGGTGTCTCACTATCTATTTTATTTGGTGCCTCATTAGCACCAGTGCTGTATTTTCCCCATGTGACAGTCTCTGTCTTTACATGTCTAAATATGTCCAGTACATCATATGGTGCTATTCTGTTAACTGTCTAAACAAGCGTGGCTTTTAGTGGGTCTGCTGTGTGAAAACTCATGTTTACACATGGAAACTTCTGCCTTTCTGCTGTCAGTTTCTGGAGATATATGTGAGAATTAGATTACTATTGGAAAATCAATACAAAGAAGACACAAAGTCAAAGTGAATTCAGTTAGGCTGTTATGAGTGGGCATTTATGATGGGGAAAAATTGATCATTAAGACTTGCTGCTTTAAAAAAAAAAAAAAAAAAAAAGGGTCCTGGTTTAATTTCTCTTGGCCATTTTGTTTTCTGACAAAATTAAACACCGTTGTAGTAATCAGGAGTAAGGACAGCCCTGCGAGTAGCACTTTGCTGGGGAGAGCCAGCAATGTCAAGGGATTAATATGAATTAATTTTGATAAGTCCTATTACTCTCCAAGTGACGTTGATAGACCATATTCACATACTTTCAAATGGCATTTTAATCAAAAATTATAAATACCTTTTCTGGAATGACCCTGCACTGTCACAGTGTCACTAGGTTGTACCTGTCTAACGTATGAGCTATAGGATGTAGCTCATGCACCTGTCTTCAGACAGTTACTGTCATATTTTTCCCAGAAACGTATTCCTGAACCTTCCACAAAGGACAAAATTAATATAACTAGCCAGCACAGACCTACAATCCTAGTTCAGTCAAGGAAGATGAAATCTGCAAGCATTTTGTGTGCATGAAATGAAAAGCCATGGTGCATTTTATCTCCATCAAATTATCGACTGTTGCTGAATAAAGTAAAATAAAGCCCGCACAGCTGTCATCAATTACCCTGTTATGCTTTCAACCCTTTCCAAATCAGAGAGAGAGTGCTGGGGGAATCTCAAGCTGCAATCTTTCATGGGTGCTTCTCAGATGACATTACATTAGGTTATTCCATTAAACCAGTGAGCCTTTATTCAGTGTAGCCTTGCATCTAAATTTCCTCTGTCTTTGCTCTCTTACAAAAAGCAGGGCCTGGGTTATACCTTACCCCTTTCGAGTTGCTTACACCTTTGCAAACTGCCTATTATGGCATACTCCAGCTGGGGAATTTGGCACAATGAGAATTTATCTAGAAAATTCAACAACAACAACAAAAATCAGGTGTCAGTAAGAATAAGTGAAAGATGTTTTGCCTATGTTAGAAGCAAAATCCTGCTGCTGCAAAAATGAGAAACTGCACTGCCTCCGCTCCTTGGAGCATCAGTGTTTACTTTTAGACGTGTGGTTTCTGCTCTTCCAATGGAAGACTACAGATCTCGACGTACCCTCGGGCTGTGTGCGCTCAGCAGAGCGGAGCTGCGGCCCCCAGCAGCCTGCCACAGCCATTCCCAGATGAGCAAGCAGTGCGCTGGGCTCAGAGCCGCAAGCATGCAGCTCTGTGGGTGCGTTGTCGTCCCTGGGCTGGCAAGCAGCTGACCTGACAAGACAGGTGAGGCCACTGGGCTACAGGCACCTAAACCAGGACCTTTGCCAAGTGCAGCCGTGTGTCCTGCTGACACACGACCTCCTTGTGCTCATCTTGCTCACTGAGCTAATTTCTGAGGGGGATTTACGAGTTTGCTCAGCAGTCTCTAGCGTAGCACAGAGGTAGACCTGCCTGGGAATTTTTGGCAGCGATATTCTCTGCTCTTTTGATGGTTCTGAGCATCCTCCTCCAGCCCCAGGGAGCTACCTCTGAGCTCGCAGTGTCCTTCTTGCTGGAACTGTCGCAGCCAGGAGGGGGATTCAGCCAGAGCAAAGCTGAGCAAAAGCTGGACCTACTCTGGATGAGGTCATGGAAGGAAACACACTTGGACAAAGATCCTGGAGCTGGGACTGGTTCTAGGAGAGAAGGAAAAAAAGGAGTGGGACAAGGTCAAGACAGGCAAGGAGCACAAAGACTGCTGCAAGGAATACTGCTCTGAAAGTTACCGATGGTGTGCCTGATAGCACCACAGCACTCCTATGTGGTGTTGAGCAGATTGCCTGAACTGAGTGGCCACTGAGTGTTTTTTTATGCCTGGTGTTTGGTCTGAGAGCCCGGGCTCTGATTTGTAGAAGTCGTTATCATTCACAGCTGTGTCTAAAGTCCATGGGAGCTATGCTGTGAATGTACAAAGTGCTTCATAATGCTAAGTACTTCGCTAAGGCAAAATACAGTATTTCCCTGTCATCTCAAGCCTGGCAACTGAAATTAATAGACGTGTTTAACCTTAATCTCTCTGTGTCCCATTTGCACAATCAGTAAAATGGTGATATCAGCTGCATCGCACTAAAGTAATTCAGAAACATTCATTGTACGCTCAAGGTACTGTAACAATGAATGCTGTGGCAAAGCCTATTACGACATTAATAATTCCATATTACAGGCAGGATTTATATAGCTATAAACAAAGCCTGAGGACATATGTTGAACAAAGAGATTAAAAATAAACCGAAAAGCTGCACGTTCAATGATCAGTGACTGTCGCAGACACCGTACGAGGCGGCAGCCCTGGGAGCAAACAATATGATCACACAATTAAAGGCTGAATTGCAACTCATATCCTCTACAAGTTAAAACAAGTTTGTCTGAAATATCTTACCTGTGGATTTTCCTAAAGTGTTAACACTTGGCTTTTCAACCATATCATTTCTTTAATGTGGGTTTTCATTCTTCTGTGTGTGTGTGTGTGTGTTTGAATGCAAAAATCCAGCTAAGGATATATATGTTTTAATTGCTTTATGCTGTGCATGCAGAATCGTACTATTTTTGTTAAAGTCAATAAGTAACAGGGGAATTAAAAATAGGGAAGCAGTTACACCTACATCAAGCTATAACATAAAGTAAACAATATTTTCCTACTGGTTGTCCTACTTTGATTTTAGGCATTTTAATTGATAGGATAACAGAGATGTGATAGTTCATACATATGAAAGGAATAATGATTTCTCTTCTTCCTCTTAAGAGAATTATCTGTCGATGGAAAGAGCGCTCTCAACAGAGCGCTCTCTTCCCCATTATTTTTTACTCCATTGATAGGTCTGCTTTTCCATTTTTTATTTTTTATTTTTTTCTCAATCTCTTCCTAGAGATCAAAGACATTCTTTGCAGCTAGCAAAATAAAGATTTATTGATTCACCTTACAGATGTTTTCTGTCCTCTTGTCAAAGCATCCATTTTTCTCAAATGCTCATCATAAATGCATACCGGTTTCTCATTTGCAGCAGCAACTAGCACTGCGAAGTGAATCTGCAGTGTGGTCATTGCAAGCCGTCTGGTAGGCAACGTAGGTGTTCAAAACAATATAAAATAATGCAAGGCATCCACAGCAGCAGAGCAGGTTAAGTCAGCCCCTCACGCTTCATGTTTCAAACTGACATTCATGAGAATCACTAAGTGGTATTCCAACTGTGCACATACACTTAGGACTGTATCTGCTGAATATTACTGGGGATTTCTGTTTGAAGCAAACTGAGTCCTAAAGATGGACCTTTTATGTCGCTTTTATTTGGCACTTAAGCACTAGCCCAAAGTAGAACTACGTTTTATATAGTTTTTGTTTTCTCTTTCTGAGAAATGAGGTGTGATTGTTCCTAACTTTGTTTTTGTTTGGGTTTTGTGTAGATTTTGAAGGATCTGTGCATTGATGCCACAGACTGTAACTAAACCCAAGAGATTCCTCTCCAAACCATCTAAGAAGGTCTGATTTTTCAGCCACTATGGGGATATTGTTTTATCAATGAATCCAAGGGGATTGCTCACTAGTTGTTTATTTTCAGGTTCTGGCTCTGTGGTCTTGTCCACACCTCCGAGGTTAATTTCCCTGTTTCAGCAGATGCCCTTTACTGCTGGAAGCCAACAACAAATCTAAGCCAGTAGGGTAGGTGGGATTCAGGCATTTACACATGCCTTTCAATGTCAGTGACAAAAGCGTCTGAATCCAGCCTACTGAGCAGAATTTGCAGCTGCAAGTGCTAAAAGATTATGAGTCAGGCCCCCTCAATCAGGATGCATTTTTTAAGCCTAAAAAGGAAAAGTGTGATTGCATTTTGGTTTCTGACCTGGCAAGTTGCACTTGGGTCATGATTTCCTACTTTTCTCCCAAACCACAGAGGACAGAACTTGCTGTTGGCTAAAAGCAAAAGAAGACTCTCGTGGGATCGCATGAAGGGCAGAAAACCCTCCCCTTCCAGCGAGGTCCATAAAATGAGACTGTGGACTGGCAACACTGTACCAGGCCTCCTCCCTCCGTTGTTGTGTTGGCAGTACGGCCACAGGATGCACCGAAATGCATTGCAGCTGCAGACAGGACACGAATAGTCCCATACGAGACGTATGTTGGATGAAGAGGCTGAAGCCATTAAACAGCCCAGCACAAAGCGAGAACCCTCCACCCCGTGCACTGTGCGAAGCAGTTTTGGGGGCACAACTGAGTCATGAGGGACTGCACCGTGAGCCACGTGTAGAAGGGGGTCACACTGGAGTTGCGTTAGGCGATCTCCGTTTTGTGATCCCCGGGCACGTCGCAAGGCAGTGAGAGGAGCGCTCCCCTCGCCTCAGCTCGGGGGGCGAGGGGGAAGCCCCACGGCCCCTGCCTGAGCCAGGAGTGCCCGGGGCAGGTGCCTCGGGCCGGGCCGGGCCCATGGAGGCGGCGCCCGGCGGCGCCCGCAGGGGTCGCTCGCGGGGAGGCAACGGCGGCGCCGCGAGGACCGGGGCCGGGCCGGGCCGGGCCGGG